>NC_134484.1:293077408-293119908 GCF_040206685.1 Ascaphus truei
CGTTCAAAACTTCATCACAGAGTTAGAAGTTTCACAGCAAGAGGCTCGCATGCTCAAAACAGAGCTGGAACTCTCACGCCAGGAAGTCTGTGAATTGAAGGATGCTGAGGAAGAGATCCTGACTCATTTAGAAATGGTAAAAAGAGCAAATACAAGCCTGGGACAGAAAAATTCAGACTTGACTAACCAGATCAGTAAAGGTGCTAAGAAGATTCACCAAGCAGGGCAAGTGGAGAAGCAATTGATCCAGGAAAAGCTAGAGGTGCAGGAAGCACTGCAGAATGCAGAGAGGATGCAACGTGTCTCCCTGGAGCAGCACACACAAGCAGCGCACCTATGGCAGAGCTAGCTGCAGGAGCTACATGCAAGTCTGCAAGCGGCCAAGGAGAAGCAGCGAGTGCTACAGGAATGGCTGAGTACCCAGTATGTCCCCACAGAACAGCATGAGGAGCTGAGGGCCACGCTGTACGCCACAAGAGCATCGCTTGGGGCGGAGCTTGGAAGCCAGGTGATTCTGTATGAGAGGGAGCGCGAGAAGGTCCAGAGACTGGAGTAAGAGCTGGAGAAGCAACTCCATCTCCATGAGTCAGTATACCAAGGAGAAAGAAGCCTGGAAAACAGAAGCAACAGGGATACAGGCGACAAAAACTGCAGAGCTCCAAAAATGAAGGAGGCGCTGACGCAAGCCCAGAGCAAGCACAGTGAAGAGGTGAGGGCCCTGAGAGGGGACTTGCAGGATCAAACTGAAGTCCTGCAGATGCAGATTGCTGAGCACAAAATACAGCTCGCCAAGAGGGAGGAGGTGACCGTCCGTCAGGTGGCTTGCCTGACATTGCGCTATGAAACGGAGACCTGGACGAGATACTCGAGGCCCTAAAGACTGAGCATGATGCTATGTTGGACTCTACTGCTGCCCAGCAGGAGGTTTCTCAGCTGAAGTTGGAGAAAAAGGTATTGGCCCAGTCCAAGCGTCTGTATCCCACAGAAACGAATGCCGTGAAGGCAACGGTACCATGAGAACTGGGGACAACGCACAGTTGGAAAATAAGATTACAAAGCTTGAACTGCCTAGGCAAGTGACGAGCTCAAGGAAGAATGACTGCAATACCGTTGAAGTACTACAGTCTACTTTCCCCAAGGCACAGAATGGGAAGACCAAGGTGCTATGGAGTAGCACAGTGGGAATCTAGTCATACTGCAGTGCCCAGGGGACCCAAAGTGGATTCCTTGCCACGAGGGCAGTCACTGTGAAGAGACAGCCGCGAATGAGACGGAAGTGTGCCCATGATTGTAAGAGGAGAAAGACTGCACAGATGGCACAAGACAAGGAGATAGTGAGGTACCAGTCTTCAGGCCCAGATGGCCTGGTAATTACTCGAAAAAGAAAATGTCTAAATTGGAAGGCAAGAAAAAAAAAACGGAAGGGAAGGGCCGAAGTCTGACAAAGAGGTGGGTGCACAGGAATAGTGCACATGCCGCTCACAGGATAATGTTTCACTGGGGGGAGGGACATGTGGTGCCATCGCTGTCCTCTAGGGGCTGAATGGGGCAACTATTGGACTTTTTCACCACAGAGAGTTAATTTAATCCTCCCTAGAGAAAAGCAGCAGCTGAAGCTAATCTGCCTACTCTGAATGACCATGAAGTGCCTTAAGAGAATGGAAGCAGCAAGGCACTGGGAGACAGTTTTCCCCAGAGAAGGGGGAGACAGAGGAGCTCCCCAGCTAATGGAGGCTGGCTAAAGAAGCGTGAGAGACACTGCTGAGAGAGCTGTGCTGTAGCAGGGACATCACCAGATGGACTAAGATAAGCAAGACCCTTTCTATTGTTTACAAAGACTGTGCTGTTACTGTATTGCTTATGCCAGGGCATGTTTTGGGCTGACAACCGGCTTAGCTGGCGGCCCTGATAGTAAAGGCCTGAGAAGTCAGTTAGTTCCCTGAATAGGGTTAGGATTGTATTTGCTTTTCTTAAAGGAACGGTGGGCCTATTCATATTATTTATCCCTGTAAATAAACACCAAGTATAAAGAAATACAGCGTTTCCTGCCTCATTTGGGATAAAAGGGACTGCAATGTGGTGTCGGCATCACAATATATAAATATCTCAAAGAATTGGCAGCGCCAAAGAGTGATAGATAACCAATATGAAACTAATATTTAAAAGAAATGTATCCAAACAGAGGTGAAAAGAGCAAATATATTTTCAATACAAAATTAATACAGTGATAGACAATCTATGATTTGTCATCAAAAATCAGAAAAACATGATATTAAGTGTAAAAATATAGAAGGAAAGATAGTCAATCCAAGGAAAAAATGGGATCTAGGTTAGCCCCAGAGTTCAAGGAGTTAAAGAGGTTTTAAATTAATCCAGTCCAAATAGACTTGCGCTACCGGAGACTCTGGCAGCTCTCAAAAAGGATGAAACTACATGCAGAAGCAATTTTAAAAAGAGAAACAAGAAATCGTGCTCTCCATAGCGTAATAAAGTTTAAACAAATATTTATTTTAAAAGGGAGTACAAGTGGCACTCGTAAGTGTAGAAAAGTTAAAGCATGTAGGTAGTCGCTAGCTAGTTCCAGCAGATGAAGACTGGTTGTCTCAGCAAGTAGTGGGACTGGTATAACCCTCCCGTGAGTGGGGGGTGATCTGATGTGTCCCAGCAGCTTCTCAGTCTCCCTCTATTCAAGACCAGTAAGGAAAATGCATTAGACAGTGAGGCATTTAAAGTAAGCTTTTTAAGGGATAAATACAGTTAGACTTCAGTTAATATACTCACTTTCTTCATGCAAGACCAATAATCTCTGCTGATATGACATGGATCTAATTGCATTCTCTTCACAGGTATGTTCCTGATGTGCAAAACCTGTGTAAAAGACAGACTGACTCTGGCCTTGTAGAATTGATATAAGTATGTTCCTGATGTGCAAAACCTGTGTAAAAGACAGACTGACTCTGGCCTTGTAGAATTGATATAAGTTAGTATGTTTGAATTTAAAAAGTGTTTTTTTTTTCTTTTTAACTCTGTGATGTTAATTGACCAACTGGAACAAGCTGATTGATTGGGGAGGGGGAGGGTCATGTGACTGCTTTATCTGTATAATACCAACACCTTTCCTGCATCTTTGCAGGAACTGCATTAGGCATTAGACAGTGAGGCATTTAAAGTGAGCTTTTTAAGTGATAAATACAGTTAGACTACAGTTTGACTAGAGGTGACTGGGGACTGGATCTACTGCAAACTCTTTTACGCAAGACAACAAACGGTAAACTATTCAGATCACACTATGATCCCAAGCTTGCTAACCTGCCTATTTCAACTCTGTAGAGGGAGAAAGAGGGTGGCCCGGTATTAAAGGGGTTGCACCCCATTTGGCCACCCCTGACCGTACCAGGGAGACAAGGGGTTAACTGGACTGAGGTCCAGAAATGTGATTTAACCCTTGTTATGACCTGTAACTGTATTTTCCCCTGTTCCATTGTAATGTCTGTGTTAGTCAGTGTCTGCATCACACACACTAGAATCCATCCGGGAGCACAAGGGTTAATAGTCCTTTAATGATTATAGCTCTTTGTGAAGTTTTCCCGCCTTTTCAGGCACCATTTTGCATGTTCCCATAAGCCGCCATTAGGGCTCAATGCTTTTTAATGGTGAATCTTGCTGTGAAGTCCGGTTCCTGAGAAGACCAGCAGATGGCGTCCGAGAGGGAGAGCGGCGGTTTCCCATTGAAAGTCTATGGGCTCATTGACTTCAATGGAGAAACCGTCGAAAGAGCTTTTCAGGAATGAGTTGGCTGCCTTCCAAACCGCTTAACCGCAAAGCGGATACAATGTCCTTTAAAAAAGTTAAAATCACTTGAGTCAAGTTCAACGTCAATTAGCGTGGGAATAAACAGTTCTGGGGGCCCTAGAAATAAAATTATTTTTGCCCCTAGTTCCTAGGCTTCCCCCCACTCGACCACAACCGGGTCCCCGAATCCTGGACCCCCGATAAGGGTCGAACCAGATAGAGCAGGTCGCGCCATAGGCTTTGCCGGTGGCGGCAGAAACGGCTCAAAAAAATGACTAGGTGTAAAATGTTGAAATGTGTAAGTCCATATCTCCGGTTCTGGAATGCCCAGAGGGATGGGATTTGGGTGAAATGTAGCCAAGGTTCCGGCTTTAATGCATGCGCATTTCCAGCCCCCTCAGACGGAGTATGGACGACTGTAAAGATTTGTGGATTTTCTCATAGACTTCAATGGCAGCGGTTCCCCATTGAAAGTCTATGGTAGGAAACCCCATTGACTACAACAGCGGAGTTGCTCCATTGAAACCCATGGCGGCGGAGCCCGTTGTTTTCAATGGGGATTTAGTGAAAAGCTGAGATTTCTTTTTCAGTGGAGATTTTTGTATTAAAATGATTTAATGTGCATTTGTGTAACTCCGGTTCCTTAGGTCGTAGCAAGTCGCTTTTTGGACCATATGGTGTCCCAGTTCTGGCAATGCGAACTGGGAAGTTTGGACTTGCCAGACCCAACGGAACCGGATATTTTAATACGTATATATTTTATGCTTTATATTGTGTTTTAAGGTGTGGATAAGTTCCAGAGGAAATTCTTTTGGCCATAAGGTAGCAGATGGCCCTAGGAGACGACCCAATGTCTAGGACTTAAGTATTGTTCAAAGGATTTTGTCACCCTCACTGTTTACTTGAGGCACAAACCAGAGCAGTCTTTAAGTGTCCCACTTCACACCTTTCAACAAAGGTTTTCCTGCCAGAACTCCAAATGATAGACTGGCTGGCATTCCTGATGCAAATGTGGGGCTTCAGAAATGAGACCCCAGAGTTCTACTGCGCTTGTGCCAACTAGCAGGGGGCATGGATCAGAATGCTTTCACACGTTAGTGAGTGGCTGGAGATAATTAAAAACCAATCCCCTGTGCTTAAGGTTAACAATAGAGGGACAAAAGATATATAAACTGCTGTTCCCTATATTCCTTTGTTCTTCATGTTGTTCATGTTTTGCAAGTTCTTCAAGTGTTCAGTCTGTTCTATACCATCTTGTTTGCTGAGAGAAACGCTATGCACTGTCTTCCTGCCAGAGGTCTTTTCATGCTTTTGGGTGTCTTGATGACTATGAAGAGTGCTGTATGAACTGCCAGTCCAGCTGTGACTGCTTCATCATTTCCATTTTACGTAAGTGTCTATATTTTGCCTGTTATTTGTATAATCTGTTGTGTTCACCTTTATCAAGGAATAAATTATATTTTATCATATCTAAGTCTCGTCCCAGTTCAAACCCAGGTATATATATATATTTATATATAGTTTTGGTGTAAATTACAACCTGTCACAAGCTACCGTGACAAACTCCCCACCCCTTTACAACTTCTTTCACTGCAGTCTCTCCCAAAACTGACTGCACAATACACTGAAACCCTGAACTGACTTTAGCATTGCAATACAGCTAAACATTTGACAAGGAACAGGCACACACCTGCTGTTTAGTCTGCTCACACTCACTCAGCTCACAACAGCTCCTTGCAGCACTGCCTACCTCTGGCATCATGAACCTGCTATGTATTTTAACTTTTTTCTTTCTCCTGGCCTCATGGAGATGTTACTCCCTCTATCCACTACAAACTCCTCCATCCTGGCCCACACCCAACATCACCATACACCCTGGACTACTCAAAAGCCTTGCACTATCTACTGAATGTTGGTGGAGAACTCTAAAAACCAGCACACCAACCACTGCTCACTCAAATGGCAAACACCACAAATCTACAATTTGCAAACAACTAACCAAATTTCTACTCATACTATTACTCTCTTTAGCAGGTGATATTGAACCTAACCCAGGTCCTCCCATTTCAGCTCTGTCCCATGCCCCTGAGAATTCCACCTTTAAATTCCAAACAGGACTATCTGTCGCCCATATAAACAGCCGGAGCCTGCTGCCCAAACTGGACGAACTAAGGGCCTTATGCATAAACCCAAAGCCATCGTTCTTACAGAAACTTGGCTATCCCTTAAAACCCCTGATGCAAATATTGCCATTCAGGGATACTCCATTTTTAGGAGAGATAGGTCAAAGAGAGGAGGAGGGGTATTATTTTATATTGCAGACACATTACAATTTACACTGCTAAATTGCCCACCAAGCCCACCCTCTTTTGAAATTCTAATTGGCAAAATCTGCCTCCCCTTTTCTAAGCCCATCTTGCTTGCTGGCATCTACCGCCCCCCTAAAGCCCCTCTGCAATCCTTGACTGATATCACCCAATTTCTTGACTCCATTTCCTCTCTGAATGAGAAGAGTGAGCTGCTAGTTCTTGGGGATTTCAACTTCAATTGGCTTGACCCTAAAAACCACAAAATCCAGATACAACTCAAGTCACTTAACCTATCGCAACACATTTCCCAACCCACACGGATAAACCTGAAATCGCATAACCATTCCTTGCTTGACTGGATTCTCTCCTCAAACCCCAGCAGAATCCAATCCTCTGGCATCCTTCCTGATATTTTCAGTGACCATGCAATAGTGTACTGTGTAAGGAAAATTAAACCGCCCCATTCAAGCCCTAAAGTTCTCCTCACTAGAACATTTAAAAACTTTAACAAACAACAGTTTCTGGGTGACCTTACCAACTGCCCATGGCACAGAATCGATTTAATTCCCGACCCTGATTCTGCGCTCGACTATTTCCAATCCGAGCTCTTAAAACTCTGCGATACCCATGCTCCACTACGCAAAATAAGGGTACGGGGGGCCCACCTTCCATGGGTTACACCTGACCTTATAGCACTCTACCAGTTCAAGGATGCCTTGTGGAAAAGCTACAAAGTAACTGGCACTACCAAGAATCTCAATCACTACAGATGCATGCGGAACATGTGCACAAGGCAAACAAGGCATGCAAAAGCACAATATTACTCTGACTATCTCCACCAGAACACATCAAACCCAGCTAACTTCT
The DNA here is from genome assembly GCF_040206685.1 of Ascaphus truei. NCBI lineage: Eukaryota > Metazoa > Chordata > Amphibia > Anura > Ascaphidae > Ascaphus > Ascaphus truei. Next base: position 293,084,377 of record NC_134484.1, read on the forward strand.
GGAAGGTTATCAACAATATATTCCAGCCTCCTAACCATCAACAACCAAGTAATATCACTAAGGGGGATATTACTCTGACAAACCCCACTGACATTGCAAATGCATTCAATGATTACATTGTGGGGTGTGCCACTAACTTATTAGCGAAACGCAGCCCAAACCACAAAACTGAATCTCATCCTGGGAGTATCCCTACAGTCCCACCCCCTCCCAACACTGCCCACAATTTTCAATTTGGCCCAGTATCTGAAGAGGAGATTACTCAATCGCTCCTCAAAACTAAAACTAAGCAGCCAATGTGGACCTGACTTACTACAATCTAGGTTCCTACGACTTGGTGCCCCAGCCATTGCCAAACCAATTGCGTCCATAGTCAACTCTATCCTGTCTGCAGGCCATATCCCTAAGACCTGGAAAACTGCCAGAGTTGTCCCAATCTTCAAAAGTGGGGACAAAAACACTGTCTCCTACTACAGACCAATCTCACTTCTCCCAATTCTATCCAAAGTCATGGAAAAATGTGTCCACTCCCAATTAAGCTATTTCTACACCAAGACAAATTTCCCTAGCCAATTCCAATCTGGATTTCGCCCCAAACACTCCACCGTAACTACCCTGCTAAAAGTTTGCAATGAAATCCAGTGTGGAATGGAACGGGGACAACTCACTGGTGCAGTATTCCTAGATTTTGCAAAGGCTTTTGACACAGTCGATCATGCTATCCTGCTTAACAAACTCCAGAGCTCTAGAATAGGGAAACATGCTTTAAACTGGTTTCAGTCCTACCTATCAGGAAGATCCCAACATGTGTCCATTTCAGGCTCTAACTCCAACCCCCTGGATATCACCTGTGGTGTCCCGCAAGGCTCTGTTCTGGGGCCCCTACTCTTCTCAGTGTTCATTAATGATCTTCCCACAGCTTGTAAGAAAGCCTCAATACACATGTATGCAGATGACACAATCCTATATGCACACAGTCATAGCCTCTCTGACTTTCAACACATACTTCAGTCTGACTTTTTGAGACTCGAAAACTGGATTTCCCAAAACAAACTGTTTTTAAACACTGACAAGACTGTAACAATGGTATTTGGGACCAAGACTAAATTTGTAAAGCTTCCAGTGACTGAGCTCCTGATTCGAACCAACGCTAACACCACCCTAACACCTGTCACTAGTTTTAAATACCTGGGCTTATGGTTTGACTCCCACTTAACATTCGGGATGCACATTGATACCCTGACAACCAAGACCTATGCCAAACTAGGGTTACTTTACAGGAACAAACCCTCCCTAAGTCTCCTGGTCAGAAAGCGTATCGCACAGCTGATGCTAATGCCAATTATTGACTATGGAGACATAGTATATGGCTCGGCTCCTCAAACCCACCTTAGCAAACTTGTCACCCTCTACAATTCAATTTGTCGTTTTGTTCTCCAATGCAACTACAACACACATCACTGCGAAATGCTCAAAGAACTAGATTGGTCAACACTAGAGTCTAGGCGCAAAGTTCACCTTTCCTGTCTTGCCTTTAAATTCTTCTTGGGCGAGCTACCCAGCTACCTGAACAAGCTCCTCACCCCTATCACCTGAGATCAGACTCCAAAAGACTATTCATGGTCCCAAGGCTCAACAAAGTATCCGGAAGTTCCCCCTTCTCCTTCCGTGCACCCCAAAACTGGAACAATCTACCGGAGACTCTCACATCCACCACCAGTTTAAGTTCTTTCAAATCTAAGGCTGTCTCACATTTTAACCTGGTCTGTAACTGTTGCATACGCTCATAATATACATTTTCTTTAACTGTGCACGCAATGTCTTGTATATAATGTATACCCTGTTCATTTATGTAACTGTACTTGTAACCATGTACTATTTGTTTTACTCTGTGCCCAGGACATACTTGAAAACGAGAGGTAACTCTCAATGTATTACTTCCTGGTAAAATATTTTATAAATAAATAAATAATCAATCCTTGGCTAATAAAACCCTTTTGGCCCTGGCCCCCCAGTCGGCAGTGTTGCAAGTCCCATTTCACACACCACGAGCCCCCCCAATTTAACACCTCTTGAGCCCCCTATATTTCCCTCCCTCTTCCCATGTATTACCCCACTCAATCCCTGCCCCTCACCTCACATGTATTTCTCTCCTCTGCATCTCACTCGTACTCCCTCTTTTCCTCTGACTCATCCTTTATTTCCTCTCCCCCTCCCCCCTGCGTCAATTACCCCACTCTCACTCAATCACTGTCCTGACACTCCCTCCCCCTCACACAATTCTCCCCACAAAATATATACCAAATAAACCCACCCCCAATTACATACAAAAAAAATAAAATTCCCACCCAATATATATATATATATATATATTGTGACAGGGTCATTGACTCCGTGTATGTGAATAGGAGATGGCAGTATGCATGCTATCCAGTAAACGAGGGGTTAACTCAGCTTGTTAAGCAGACCACAGGTGATTTGAATTAAGCTCCTTCACCTGCTTTAAAAACAGGAAGAGAAAATACCTCTGGGGCGGCAGTCTCTCTCTCTGAGGCATAGAGGGAAGACAGAGGAGTATTAAGACAGACACAAGCTGCCCAAAGCGATCCTGTACCAAGAGGGAAGAATAAAGCTCCCAGGTAAGGAGCCAACTGCGTTTGCTGTACTTTATTGGGCTGGAATAGGTTAGCTAGCCAGCCAGATAGTTAGCCTGCACTTTTGTTTAGCTAGTACCCCGACCGGGGTTAGGATTTTGTTTCGTTTCAATTTTAAAGGGACAGTGTACCCATTGTTTAGTTACCGTTTTGGACAAATAAACCCATCAGCATTATTTCACCGGAAAAGACGTGTTGTCTCCTCACTTACCACGACCACCCTGCCACACGTGGTGTCAGAAGTGGGATGTCAAACACCCTGTAAAAGGGGCGGAGCTACAGATTGCGTCTGGTGGAAACTGTCCACGCGGTAGCTGCCACTATGGAGAACGTTGTGAAGGCCTTAGTACACAGCACTGCTGTCCAGCAAGAAGCTAACAAACAGGGACAGGACAGCACGGCTGCACAACGCGAGACGACCCGGTTATTTGCAGCCCAGCTTGATGTTGTTGCAGAGACACAGAAGCAGCTGATTGAGCAGCTGACCCAGAATGGGCTTGTCAAGTACGGCCCCGACGCGGCCCGTCCAGGCAAACGAGTACCTACAGAAAATGACGCCGCACGATGACGTCGAGGGATACCTCAGGTCCTTTGAGCGAATCGCTTCCCGGGAAAGGTGGGCCCACTCCAAATGGGCTGGGATTATCGCACCCTTTCTACTGGGGGAAGCCCAAAAAGCATATTGTGACCTTGATGAAGAAGCCGCAGCAGACTATGACTGTCTGAAAAGCGAAATCCTTGCAAGGATTTGTGTGACTCCCGCAGTTTGTGTACAGAGGTTCCATAAGTGGAAATACCAGGAACAGAAGCCGCCCAGATCCCAGTTATGGGATTTGAGTCACCTAGCGTCTAAGTGGCTAAAACCAGAGGAACATAGCCCGGCACGGATCCTTGAGATGGTGGTGTTGGACCGCTTCATTCGAGCGTTACCCCAGGACCTTCAACAGTGGGTGGGACAGGGAGATACCCTCTCTTGTGATGCCATGGTAGGCGCAGTGGAGCAGTTTCTGGCTACCCGTGAACTGTCACGCCCCACTCGCACCAACTACAACCCACGTCCCAACACGACCAGTAGAGGCCAGCGCTTGCGCCAGGACCCACGACCTTTTGCACGATTTGAGCGGGTGGAAGAAAACCCAGATAGTGACAGAAACTCTAAATTTCAGAAAGGGTTTCAAAAACGAACTGGGCAAATTGTTTGTTTTGAGTGTGGGGAGACGGGGCATATTAAGGCTCACTGCCCACAGTTGTCTGAGCCAATGGAGTGTGCATATGATTCTGTGAAATCTGAATTTTGTGGAGTGGTGGGTATGACCCGCGAGGGAAAACGTACCCACAACTTCCTCACCACGGTGATGTTAAATGGAAAACCAGTCTCCCGCACTGGTAGACTCAGGGAGCAATATTAACTTGGTATCCGGGAAGTTGGTTAAGCCTCTCCGGTTACCCCAGGGTGAGAAGTTGCGGGTATTATGTGTACATGGGTGTACGCTTCCGTACACCACGACTCTGATAAAAGTAAAGGTCGAGGGGCAAGTCATCGAAACTATGGCAGCAATTGTACCAAAGTTACCCCATTCCCTAGTGTTAGGCTGTAATTTCCCTGGTTTTGACACCCTGGTCAGAGGACAGCTCACCTTGAACAATCCTACACCAGATGAGCTTTTTCCATTTACAGACCCGGAATTAGTTGCCGAGGTGTCTAAAACCCCTAAGTCAAAACGAGAACGTAGGACCGAAAAAAAAAGAGGTACACCCCCACCCCAGTTAGCACTGGTCATTACTCCTAACGGAGAGAGACCAGAGGGAGAAGAGTTGTCCGAGACAGGGCCTGTTGATGCTCAGGTATATGAGTTACCCGTGGAGGTAACCGACCAAACTCCCGATGAGGAAGGTTTTGGAAATCTAGAACTGTCCTTAACTAACTTTGGTAGAGAACAGGCTAATGATCCCCAGTTGAAAAATGGGTTTAGCCAGGCGGTAGAAGTTAATGGGGTCCCAGTAGAAGGAACCACAAAGGAATCCTATCCATATTTCTATATTAAGAATGATTTGTTATACCATGTGAGCCAAGAGGAGGGCCAAGAAATAGAAAAATTGTTGGTACCCAGATCATTAGTGAGGAAGGTCCTAGAGCTAGCACACTCTCATTTGTTGGGGGGTCATCTGGGCATAGAGAAGACACAGCAAAGAATCCTAAAAAGGTTTTACTGGCCAGGGATATATAATGCAGTAAAGAGATTCTGTGCCTCTTGTCCCGAGTGTCAGTTGACAGCCCTCCGACCAAGTTTGAGGGTACCATTGATCCCTATGCCTATTATTGAGGTCCCATTTGAGAGGATTGCCATGGATATAGTGGGTCCCTTGGAAAAATCTGCCAAGGGTCATCAGTACATTCTGGTGATCCTAGACTATGCCACTCGATATCCAGAGGCACTACCTACCTTTACGTAACACTTCCTCCAAAGCTATAGCTAAGGAATTGTTACAGGTATTTTCCCGACTCGGGATACCAAAATAAATTTTGACAGATCAGGGTACCCCATTTACATCTAAGCTTATGCGAGACTTATGTGTAGAGCTAAAAATACAGTCCCTAAGAACCTCTGTGTACGGGGTTTTCCCCATTTGAACTCCTGTATGGGAAACGCCCAAGAGGGATTCTGGATAGCCTCAAAGAAGAGTGGGAGCAACAAGCTGTGCCAGGGGAAAAATGTCATCCAATTTGTGGAAGATTTGAAAGACCGTATTGCGCATATTACCTCCATAGTCAGACAGCATCTAGAAGAGGCACAGAGGGCCCAATGGAACCTTTACAACAGACAGGCTACGGTTCGTAACTTCCGACCTGGGGACCGAGTAATGGTCCTTGTTCCCACGGCCGAAAGCAAGCTGTTATCACATTGGCAGGGGCCATACACTACCGACACACTTTATTGAAGTGTGGTCGGTACCGCAAGCCGGGAAATCTCCCGGCTTGCTAGTGGCCGCCCCTCGGCGTGCCGCGCGTCATAGACGCGCGGTCACACGTCATCGGGAGCGTGCGCCCCCTGCACGCGTGTCCAGGGGCTCCCCGAGGGAGCCCTGGTGTCCCGCGATCGCGGGACAGCGGCAGGGGGTTCCGGGGGACCCGGCGGACCCGGCAGCGGTAGGGAGAGCGCCCCGATCGGAGGGCGCTCTTCCGCTGCTTCGGCGCGCGCCCGTCACACTCGGGCGCGCGCCAGGCTACTGCTGCGGCACAGAACGGGCAAATGCTCGAATAAACTGTGCCGCAGCAGTATGAGGTTCTAGAACAGGTCGGCCCGGTGAATTATAAAATTCGACAGCCAGACCGGAGGAAGGTAGAGCAGATCTATCACATAAATCTATTAAAAGCCTGGAAGGATAGAGAGGTATGTCTGTCCGTAGTAGCTAACGAATTCAGGAAAGGGGAGGAACCACTTGTTCAAATATCGTCAGAACTTACGCCTGAACAACACAGAGAAGCTGTAGATTTGGTAAAGAGGAACAGAGATGTCTTTTCCAGCATACCAGGGAAAACTAGGATGGTTTCTCATGATATCGTCACCAAGCCTGGGGTAGTCATTAAGATAAGACCTTATAGAATCCCAGAAGCTAGAAGAGGGGCTATTCAGTCAGAGGTAAAGAAAATGCTAGATCTAGGCATAATTGAGGAGTCCCATAGTCAATGGTCCAGCCCTATTGTCTTGGTACCTAAGCCAGATGGGACAATACGGATCTGTAACGACTTTAGAAAAGTAAACGAAGTCTCGAAGTTTGATGCCTATCCTATGCCACGGGTAGACGAGTTAATTGAGAAGTTGGCGAGGGCACGTTTTCTAACCACTTTAGATCTTAAAAAGGGTTATTGGCAAATCCCCTTAACGAGGTCAGCAAAAGAGAAAACGGCCTTCTCCACACCTGATGGTCTATTTCAGTATACTGTTTTACCCTTTGGTCTTCATGGGGCGCCTGCAACCTTCCAAAGGTTGATGAATAAGTTGCTACACCCACACTCTAACTACGCCTCAGCGTACTTAGACGATGTAGTAATTCATAGTCCAGATTGGGACTCACATCTAGTAAAGGTTGAAGCAGTGTTAAGAACCTTTCGGGAGGCGGGTCTTACAGCCAATCCAGCTAAATGTTCAGTCGGCCTAGCAGAGGCAAAATATATTGGCTATGTTGTGGGAAGGGGGACAGTAAAACCCCAGCTCAATAAAGTTGAGGCCATTGAGAGTTGGCCCTGTCCCCTTAAAAAGAAACAGGTTAGGACGTTTCTGGGCATTGTAGGTTACTACAGGCGATTTATACCCTATTATGCAACCCGGGCTGCACAGCTTTCATATCTAGTAAAGGCAAAGGCACCTGATGTTGTAAAATGGAACGGTAATGCGGAGACCGCATTTGTAGACCTACGCACAACGCTCTGTAGTCACCCAGTCTTGGTAGCCGCGGATTTTAAAAGGAGTTTTTTTTTGCAAACGGACGCCTCCGAAGTAGGTCTCGGAGCTGTACTGTCCCAGTTTGTAGGAGAAGAGGAACACCCGGTCCTCTATTTAAGTCGCAAATTGTGTCCCCGCGAACAAAGATATGCCACAGTGGAAAAAGAGTGTCTGGCCGTAAGTTGGGCAACAGACACATTGAAATATTACCTTTTAGGCAGGTCTTTTACACTCATAACAGATCACGCACCACTACAGTGGATGCACAGAAATAAAGAAAAGAACTCGAGAGTTACCCGTTGGTTCCTGTTGTTACAACCTTTTAACTTTACGATCCAACATCTGCCAGGCATACTGCACGGTAATGCTGATGCACTCTCTAGGGTGCACAGTCTCGGTGCACAGGCCGCTCCACTCAGTAACATTACGCTGGGAAGGGGGATATGTGACAGGGTCATTGACTCCGTGTATGTGAATAGGAGATGGCAGTATGCATGCTATCCAGTAAACGAGTGGTTAACTCAGCTTGTCAAGCAGACCACAGGTGATTTGAATTAAGCTCCTTCACCTGCTTTAAAAACAGGAAGAGGAAATACCTCTGGGACGGCAGTCTCTCTCTCTGAGGCATAGAGGGAAGACAGAGGAGTGTTAAGACAGACACAAGCTGCCCAAAGCGATCCTGTACCAAGAGGGAAGAATAAAGCTCCCAGGTAAGGAGCCAACTGCATTTGCTGTACTTAATTGGGCTGGAATATGTTAGCTAGCCAGCCAGATAGTTAGCCTGCACTTTTGTTTAGCTAGTACCCCGACCGGGGTTAGGATTTTGTTTCGTTTCAATTTTAAAGGGACAGTGTACCCATTGTTTAGTTACCGTTTTTGGACAAATAAACCCATCAGCATTATTTCACCGGAAAAGACGTGTTGTCTCCTCACTTACCACGGCCATCCTGCCACAATATATAATATATATATATATATATATATATGATACCGGTTGGAGCACGACATCAAGGGACAGCGCTCAGGTAAGTTGATCACACACGTTCTTTGTATTGGTATTGGTTTTTGTGTCTTTTTCAATACAAAGAACTTGTGATCAACTTACCTGAATGCTGTTCTTTGATGTCATGCTTCAACCAGTATCGCATGGTCTATTACTGTGTTATGGGATAAGCACCTAACTTTGTTTACTTTCAAGTGGAGTGCCGGCTGTTTTTTGGTTAAATGTACAGTATATATCTATCCCCATACATATTTTCAAAAAAACAATACATGTGAAACCCACCCAAATACATATAAGCCCCCCCCCACCCATTAAATATAAATAAAAACCACTGCGATCTCTGAAGGAAACATTAGACAAGTTTTCAAAAGCGTGCTAAAGACTATATAGTGCAGAATCACCATAGAAAGAATGCCAGGGCTTTTTAAAAAGCTGCATATGTACACATGTGTACCTTAAAGCAGGGGTGCACAAAGTTTCTGACAGGCGCTCCACTGTCTCCTTTCCGGCTCCTCCCCCCCTCTCTAACTGCACAGCTCCGGCGTCAAATGACGCTGCTTGGTCATGTGATGTCATGTGACCCCGCGGCGTAATTTCACGCCAGGTTGCCGTACTTCTTTTTTCAAACCTCATCTACTATGTAACTATGTTGCCATGGAGACGCATCGATGGAAGGGACGTAAAAGTTACAGAGGCCTCACACGATCCCCGGCATTTATTGTAAATGCTTTCTTGGCCCAAATGTATATGATTTATGGGCTTATGGGATTTCTTGGAACTGCATGTGGTTGTGTCAGTGTTTTTTAATCCCACCTTTAATTAGATTGTAAGCTCCTCGGAGCAGGGACTCCTCATCCTTAATGTTACATTTATGTCTGAAGCACTTATTCCTATGACCTGTTATTTATATTATTTGTTATTTATATGATTACCACGTGTATTACTACAGTGAAGCGCTATGTACATTTATGGCGCTATATACATAAAGACATACAATACAATACACCTCACACTGCACCATAATATAAGAGCACATTCCTTAAAATGTTATGGATGCAATACAACTCAACAGTAAATAGTCACTTACAGATTTAGGCATGAAAGGATTTCCCTGGTCAGAGACATTTACCATGTACAGTATACAGTACAGTAAGTATTTTAAATCCATTTTTGAAATACAAATATCATTACATACCTGGTAAATTCATTTCTTACTGCTTGGTTTAAATAAAATTCATCATGGGAAAACTTTCCCACTGTTATGAAAATGAGTATTAAAGTCATGATGCCATACATAATAAACTCCCTGGAAAGAAAACATATATTGGTTAAAAGCCTATTGATTTCAATGGAACTAAACAGATTTTTGACGAGACACATTAAACGCTTAGTAGTAATTATTCTCAAAGCACTTAAGGCCTGTGCACAAATAATACACAATGGGCATCCTTAGAGAAAGTGAGGATAACTTAATTTTTATATTTTAGATTTCAGATTGTCGAGATCAAATAGAGTAGAAACACTTTCAATATTTTAAAATGATATTGTAAATATTAAACAGTCTGAAAATGTTATACAAACACAGTACACGATGCTAAATAATTCTGGTGCAGTACAAGTATATTTTCCTAAACAGTGAAGACTTGGATTAAAAAGAACTTCAGATTACATTTACTGTACCTAAATGTTTGCTGAATGAGTGTTTTCTTCCTAATTTTGTCTTTGGTCATTTTAAGCTGGGCAGGAGTGGGAGGACGAGCCAGGCGTAAGTATCGTGCCCTCTTCCGGGCAGCAAGGATCTGTTTGAATATTTATTTAACCATAATTAATACATGTTGAACTTTGATTTGCTAAACATGTTGCATAGTTACATAGATATATTTCACCAGCACAAAAGGAAAGGGTTCTTTACAGTAAGGGCAGTTAAAATGTGGAATTCATTACCAATGGAGACTGTGATGGCAGATACATTAGATTTGTTCAAAAAAAAGATTGGACATCATTTTAGATAGAAAGGTATACAGAGGCAAAGAATTTGTTTCATTCCTCTGCTTTTTCCTTATCTCCAATAATCTGTCTACTCATCTCACACTGAAAGGGTCCTATATTTTCTTTTCTCATTTTTTTGTTATTAACGTACTTAAAGAACATTTTAGGGTTGACCTTACTTTCTAGTGCAATCCTTTTTGCATTATCCATTTTTGCTAATTTGATTGCCATTTTGCAATTTTTGTTACATTCATTTTAATTCTGATACAATGTCTTCCGTCCCTTCTGACTTAAAGAATCTAAACGCCTGTTCTTGTCCATTTCCTCCCCTACCTGTTTATTTAGCAACATTGATAAGTGTGCTTTTCTAACAATGTTTTAAAGACTGCCCATTTATCTTCTAAATTTTTCCCTGCAAAAACATAATCCCAATGTATTACTTGTAGATTAGACCTCAGTTTATTAACATTTGCCTTTCTAAAGTTTCAGGACTTTGTTGAACCCAAGTAATCTGTTTTTTGATAATTTATTTCAAATGAGACCATGTTATGATCACTGTTGCCCAAATGTTCAAGGACTTGAATATTTGTTATTACCTCTACATTGTTTGATATGACCAAATCCAGTACTGCCCCTCTCCTGGTTGGTTCCTCAATAATTTAGGTCATATAATTGTCTTTAAGCACCCCCAAAAACCTGTTTCCTTTTGTTGTAATGCTAATCTCATTGCCCCAGTCTATGTCTGGATAATTAAAATTACCCATTATGCAAACATGACACAGTTTTGATGCCTTCTCCATTTGCCAAAGTATTTTAGCTTCCTCAATCTCACAGATATTTGGTGGTTTATAGCATATTCCCACAAACATTTTCTTTATACTTTTACCTCCACTGCTAATTTCTATCCACAAGGTCTCTACATTTTCATAATTCCCTTCATAAACATCATCTCTTATAATAGGTTTTAGATCCGGTTTAACATATAAACATACTCTACCTCCCCTTCTATTAGTTTGATTAATCCGGAAAAGGGAATAATCCTCTAAATTAACTGTCCAGTCATGAGTTTCATCCCACCATGTTTCAGTAATGCCTATGATATCATACTGCTCCCTTGCAGCTATTAATTCAAGCTCCCCCATTTTCTGTCAGGCTTCTTGCATTAGCAAGCATGCATTTAAGTTTTTTTTCAGCCTGCGCTATTATCTTATCTGCTCCTTCCTTTCTGCGCCCACTTGGTTTTGTCTTTAAGTTTTCTAGTATTATCTGTATTTACTATGGGTGTCCCACTGCTTGTCAAACTCACACTTGCCTCCATTCTACCTCCATATTCCCTTGTATCCTCCTCTATTGTATTTAGTTTGTTATCTGTTTAATTCCCCTCCCCCCCCCCATCCCAGTTTAAAATCTCCTCCAACCTTTTAAGCTTTCTCCACCCTAGCACAGAAGACCCCTCTTCATTGAGGTGCAATTCGTCCCTAGAATATAGATGGCACCTCTCAGAAAATGAGTATACATGGGAAGGATGTTGATCCAGGGATTCATCTGATCGCCAATTCTTGGAGTCAGGAAGGAATTTATTTCCCCTTATGAGATATCAATGGATGATATGACTCTGGGTTTTTTTGTTTGCCTTCCTCTGGATCAACATGTAAGTATAGATATAGGATAAAGTATCTGTTGTCTAAATTTAGCATAGGTTGAACTTGATGGATGTACGTCTTTTTTCCAACCTCATCTACTATGTAACTATGTAACTATTTATTGCTGAGGCACCACATAGTGTTAAACTTGCCAACCAGACGCACTTTTTTTTATAATATTGTTTAATTTTAAGTTCCATCAATAGGCATTATTTTTTTAAAGGTTTATAGATCACAAGATGCAATACACCCTAACTAACCTCAATTATTTTTTTACAGGATTGGAACCGGAGCGTACTTCAGAGTTGAACCAGACAATTTCAGCTCCAGGGACCACCAAGTTCTCTAAATACTTACTGGTGAAGTTAGCTGTATTACTTTCTTGTTAATTTAAATGGGTATCCAAATAGGAAGCCACAATCAGTAATGTTGCAGCTTCGTAGTATCCATTTTGTTCCCCTGAGACTGATTTAAAACCTGTAATTTCACCTGTACATATTTTGAAGGTCACCAGAGCTCAAAATATTGGTATTTTCTCATGGTTCTGTGACAATGCTCATCTCCAATCAGGAAGCGGACGCCAATTAACAGACCAGAGCCCAGGGACAGAGTCCTGTTATTGTACCCATTGTCAGTAAGCAGGCAAAGGGTCAGGGCATATGGCAGTGGTGCAGAATCCAGGCGAGAGCGAAAAAGTCAGGGCAGGCGGAAGGCAGCAAGGTTGGGGTCACAAGCTGGTGTCAGCAACAGGAAATTCAAATGAACAAGGAATCCACAGGGACAAGAAAGTCACAGCAACAGGCTAGCCTCTGGAACAGGGAAGCCACAGGGAAGGCTCAGGAATGGGGTAGGCTCATGAACTATAGCTAAGGGTGGTCAGGAATGCAACAAAAATTATACAATGCTCAGGCAGGGGCTAGAAGTCACTGGCTGCTATTTAAGCCTTTGAACAGGTGCAGCCAATATAGCAGGCTGCCAGTAATCAAAGCCTGGACTGGAATCCTTACAGTATCCCCCCCCTCCCCCTCAGGAGAGCCCTTCGGTAGATCAGAATTTTGCTCAATCTATGATCTTGGTGACTTTTAAATGTTTCTGAAACGTCTTGGACAGGTACTGCTGCGGCAGCTTTTATTCTAAAAAATCACCGTTTTTTCCCTGGCTTTTTCCTGGAATGCGACGCTCTTCACCTGGTGCATGCCGCGTTCATTTTGCGTTCCCAGCCACGGGTCATGCGCGGCTGACGCGCGGTTGATGCGTTTATTGAGAATGGTTCGGATTTAATAGGTAGCAATTCTTCACGTGTCCGCCAGAGGGCAGATATTCATGAATTGTAATGCGCATGCGCTTCAGTAATGTGTCGACTTGCAGGTGTTTTGTTTAAAAAAGATACCACAGTGTGCTATTGTAACTTGGCCTTGAGACTGAAGGAAGAGGTTGCAAAAATGTATCAATTTAGGCTTTTCATATTAAAGAAAGATAAAGACCAGTTTCGGTTACAGTATTCTCCAGAGACCCGCCCGCCATGAGTGTTCAAGTGCAGCCCGCTTTCCAAAAACCCGACAGAAGTTACGCGTATTTGATATGGGCCGCGATTAATGCAACAGAGGATAAGATGGCAACAGTTGTTCAAATTTATCAGTATTTTATCGAAAACTATGACTTTTACAAATTTTTGCCAACTCCTCATACGTGGAAGCGTGCAATAAGGAAAAGGTTATGTAGCGATCCCTGTTTTTATCGTATTGAGCCACAATTTGTGGGAGGGTATTGGTCTGTATCATCGGCTTTTTCCTGTATCTATTATCATGATGACGGCAAAAGGCGAAGGGTCGTGTTAAAACCAACTAAGAAATGACAGTCGCTGCCTAGCAATGCACCAGCACCGGCTTCCAATGACGGTCCCGCCGTCAGTGACAACCCTGAGCCTGAGCCGGATTTCGCGTGCAGTTTCGATCAAGCTTGCATGTACCTAAGCAATTTCCAGCTGACTACAGGTGGTCTAGTCCCGCTGCAAACTATCGACGTGGATGATCAAGAAAGCTGGACTGGCAGTGGACCGGCGCCGGCACCAGCTGAATGGGAAATACTATGGTGAGTATTGTTGCCGTATTATTTTCTGTGTTTTTTTTATTTTGACAATACAGTATCAATATCGGTGCGATTCCAAAGTCAAGCGATTCTCCTGTAAGCAATATCATTGGCTGAGCGGCTTCTACAGTACTGTACTGCAGATTCTGAACAATTGGTGGAACGCGAGGTGCATGCGCATTGGAACCTTCTTGAAACGCATATGCGTGTCATCGCGGTAGGCGCATGCGCATGTGAACAGGAGAAAATTATTGGTGGGACTGGCTGGGTACTTCTTTAGGAGGGTGAGCATTACAGTAAAACTTTTCTTTTTGTTTTTCCTCAGAAAAGAAAACGGCTAATGGAGGGATTTCGATGGATAATATCGCGTTGTGTAACAATGCCTGCACATTGCTGAATCGGATTTAAAAACCCACATACCGGAGTCTACAGTTTAGTTGCCGTTGTTATTGATTAGGATAGAATACTGTACCTGAAACAGTATGCTGATGTTTTCCGGCCGTAAAGTATACTGTGTAATAAACCCGAAAAAATTAAAACTATGCATTTATTCTAGTGTTAACAAAGATAACTTAAACTAGCGCTAGACCAATTGTGTCTATGTGCAGTGCATATAAACGTGTGCTGAAGCTGCCTGGTGATTCTACTAAGGGTGCAATCTACAGTGAACCCTAAAAACAATATAATAATACAATAGTGGAATAAATACCTGGCGCATACAAAAAGTGATAATATTAACAATACAATATAATATATTATAAAGGATATATCAGTGAAGTGAAGTCTTTTCAAAGTCAATAAGTGAAATGGACTCTGTCCTTGATTTGGGTAGAATAAAATCACTCTCCTGCAGCAAGTGTGTTCCTATTGATTGAGACAAAAACAGAGACACCACGTTGCGCAGTATTGACTTAACAGCAGATGAACTTCTCCCCTTTATGCCTCTAAATGAAATGCCCACTTACTAGATATAAAGATATACTAGATATACTCTCAACTGCATGAGACCCACTTTATATCTAGTAAGTGGGCATTTCATTAGAGTATGCCTACAGTATACAGTGCAGTATGCCTTGACATTCTTGAAACACTGTATTTTGGTACATTGTTTCCATTTGCTCCTTTCATAGTGTAAGACAAATCAACTTGTTCTTTTATTGGCGGAGTAAGTACAAAGACATTTATTTACAAATACTGTACAATGTAGAAACATTTTAAGTGCACAGCAATTCAAAACATCAACAGGTGTATTGTTTACTGCTACATGTGTGAAAACATTTATCAGTCAGTATGGTTTACAGTCACATGTTAAAAAACAAATTCTTTATTCACAAAAAAAGCAAAACACAACATCTCCTTTATTAAAGAATGACAAGTCAAAACATACTGTATACTGTACAGTGGGATGGGGTGCAAAACAGTCTGCACCACTACAGTCCTCGACCCAAAATACAATACATTCTTTAATATCTACACATATTAAAATAATCCGTTCTGTGGGTCTGAGCGGGTTGAAATTTGCCTGGTCTTCATGCGGAAGGACCCTTGCCATAGTGGCCAAATAGCCTTCCACGTCCCCCAGAACCGGAGATACAAAACTACAGTTTAAAAGCACATTACAAAAGTTGCTTTTTTCTGCCATGCAAGTCAATGGCAGAAACATAAACTTTACCATTACCCCGACTTTGTTCTGTTGCCACGAGAGGGTCGCTATTTGCCATGCAATCCTGCCGGAACTAGGACGACATGGTGACCGAATCTCAGCCCTCTAGGTTGAGCAGAACCGGAGTTATGGGTTCCAGGTTTCTGCTCATTCTGATTTAGCCGTTTCAAAGCAGTGCGGCTTTCTCCGCCATTACGGTCAATGATAGGACCCTCCTCGCCGGCGTGACCCTTTCTCACCACCATTACTGGTCGGACCCTGTTGGGTAAAGTGAGGGGGTTCCTAACATCTAGGGGCAAAATGAATTTTATTTCTAGGTGCCCTAGAACAGAGGTTCCCACGCCAATTGGCCGTGAACTTGACCGAGGCCCTAGTTCCCACGCCAATTGCGCGATCATAGCTCTTTTTTGACAATGTTTCCGCTCTTGCGGTTTTGCGGTCTGGCAGTAAAAAAACACACAACAACATCTCCTTTATTTATGTACAGTACAGCAGGTCAAAACATGTACAGTACAGTAAAGTACAATACAGTCCAGCACAACAGTATGGTCTTACCTGTGATTACAAACAATTTTTTATTCATACAGTATAATGCAGTATACAAACGAAACATCTCCTTTATTAAAGAAACATATACAGTATAGAAGGATGGTGCGCAACACTGTCAGTCAGACCTGCACCAGTACAGTCCTCGAGGGCAGCAAACAGGGCAGGTTTTCAGGACAACCTTGAAAGCCGTGCCTGTTTGCGGCCCCCAGGGACTGGAATTGTGCATGTCCTGTGTGTGTGGACAGCAAGTTAAAACATTTCTGTACAAATACAAGTAAAAAAAACCACAACAACATCTCCTTTATTTAAGTACAGCAGGTCAAAACATGTACAATACAGTACAGCACAACAGTATGGTCTTACAGAAAGTCCTCCGTATTGTCCGTCCATGGCCGAGTCCTTGCATGGCGCAAAACGCCATTAATGTAGTCTCGAATGCCTTTCATTACAGGATCTGTAATAGGATAAAAGCGTCGCATTTCATCCAGAATGTTTTTCCTTAAATTGACAGGAAGCGCCTTTTTTACGCGATTCCCATCGTAGTTCACTTTGAAGGCCCAGTCGCAGTACAAAGAGTAGGGAACATGGTGCTTCAAAAGTAACAAGGCATACTTGTGAGGTGCACCAGCACTCTTCACCCTATACTTCTCCCTGAGCATCGGTGGCAGATCGCACAGGGTGATGTCGGGCACCGTATCAATGCGAGCGGGTGTAGGTCTTTTGGGAGCGGGTGTGCTTGAGGCGACGGGCGATGGTAGGTTGTCTGGGAGGAAGCTTTCCTCCGGTCATGGTCGCCGTGTTGTCTCCTGGCGTGGTCTTGACGGGGTTTTCATTTCCTCCTCAATGGCATACATGTACACTGCATCTTCTGGTGGAGGGGGTGCGCTTGGTGATGGAAGGGGGTAGAAGGTCCCATTCATCACATCCATGTCACCCCCCTGCTCCAGCGTCGGGGAAACAGGGGCATTAGCACCGAGCAAATAATGTATGCCCGCTATGTCAGCCTCTATCTTCTCCATCCGTCGATCCATCCGTCGATCCATTTGTAGCATCCGTTGCTCCACATTTAGCATTGTCTCCAGAAGCAGATCTATCTTTGCTAGCACAATAGAATTCCCAGGGAGATCCACAGTAATCCCATTCAGCATCCGGTCTAACGAGCTGCTTCTTGTGCATGGCATGTGAACATCTGGGGGGATGGGTGCAACGGAGGATGACATGGGGGTTCCATGGAGAGAAGCGGCAGCGACATCGAAGAAGAGTGGAGGAGGTGACATGTGGATACCCGGTAGAGGAGAAGCGGCAGCGTCGTCGAAGAGGGATGGAGAAAGTGACCGTTGGATTTCCGGCCGAGAAGCAGAGTCGTCAAAGAGCAAGGGAGAAAGTGACCCGTGGATTTCAGAGGCGGCAGCATCGTCGGATTGAACCGGAGAAGATGGGGGTGGAGGAGACGGGCTGAAGATTTCCGGGACTGCAGCTGCAGAGTCGTTGAAGCGTATGCGAGGAATTGGTCTGCGGGTTCGATGGGTTGGCTGCCAATCGTTTTGCGTCGAGAGTACATCACCGTATATATTCTTGACGTAATAAGGCTTACGTCTATGAAAACCCTTTGCTTTTGGGGTCAGCAGAAGGTTTTCTTTATTGGACTTAGCCTGTCGCTTTTGCCTTGGCGTGGAAATGGCTGCCGCCTTTCGCTTTTTCAGCTTGATAGGCACGGCAGAGGCGAGTGGGTTCCTGCGTCCATAGAATCGGGGTTGCTCCATGGAAGCAGGTGGCACAATGCAGTATCTGGACAAGGGCAAGTTCAGATACAGATCATCGAGTGGGAGGCTATGCAAAGTGTGTAACCTTTTATGCATGGCGACCAGGTACAGGTGTTCAAAGTGGGTGTACTCTAATGTGAGTCATTAACGTATAAATACACCATCCATATTGTGGATTCACTGCACATTCAATACACATCGACTAAACATCGAATACACATTCTTGTGTTTGTATTTCTTTCTACTCGCAAAAATATTTCAAAGGAGCTCAGCATGCGAATTAAGGAGATGTACACGAGCGGACACCGAATTGCTGCTATCCAGCGCTGGTTAGCTGCTTCTGGCCTCGTTGTGCCATCAACCACAGTGTGCTACCATGCATACGGAAAAAACAGAGACCGCAAAAGGGCACCAAGGGTAACTAACGCGTAAGTATATTTATAAAACTTAACAAAAAAAATATCAAAAAATGTACTGTACTGTACATACAGTACATCTACAGTTCTGTATCTAATATGATTGTTATTGCTGTTGATTTATATTACAACATATTTTGTATATTTATATTACATTGTGCAGTATATATACTGTATTTTGTATATTTATATTACAACAGTATATATATTTTGTATATTTATATTTATATTACAACAGTATATATTTTTTGTATATTTATATTTATATTACAACAGTATATATTTTTTGTACATTTATATTACAACATTATATTTATATACATTTTATATTGCTGCATATTAATAAAACAATATATTTTCTTTACATTGTAGGGAGACAACTCTTCTGGTCGACAAAATAAGTGAAGAGAATGATGAGAAGAGTGCATTAAGGGTTAAAAACACTCTGCAGGAAAAGCACAATCTGACTGTATCCGAGAGCAGCATAAAGAAGATGAGACGCAGCATTGGATGGAAATATGGACGTGTGAGGTTAGTACTGGACAGTACAGGAGGTAAAAGTGTTGTTTAGGAAACTGTACTGTACCGCTACAATTATTTATTCCTTGTCATTACAGAGTGTACCCCATGATACGGGACGCACACAAAATCAAAAGAGTGGTCCAGGCCCAGGCATGGATCGAAAGTGGGGAGACTTTCCAGGATTGTATCTTCACTGATGAGTCTACTGTGTCGCTGGAGAGATTTGCAAGCTTTGCATTCCACAAAAAAGGCCGCATATCTTTGAAGCCGCGGCCAAAAC
The DNA here is from genome assembly GCF_040206685.1 of Ascaphus truei. Lineage (NCBI taxonomy): Eukaryota > Metazoa > Chordata > Amphibia > Anura > Ascaphidae > Ascaphus > Ascaphus truei. Next base: position 293,103,392 of record NC_134484.1, read on the forward strand.
ACCCTGTGAAGCTGCATGTGTGGGGTGCCATCTCTAGGCGTGGACCGGGATGCATTGTAATCTTTGAAGGTAAAATGTATCAAATATAATGTAGCCTAATGCACTGTACTTTACTAATGTTGCCTTACTGTATGCACTGTACTGTACTTTTGTGCAGTTTTTTGAGCACTTTTCTTTTCTTGCTATAGGAATCATGAATAAAGCTTTCTTCCAAGACAACATTGTGCCCGATATCACACGCGAGTTCCCCAATGGTCACCGCTTCTACCAGGACAACGAACCGAAGCACACCACGTCAACAGCGCATATCCTTGAGCGCGGCATCAACTGGGTGAAGACGCCAGCAGAGTAAGTGCAGTAGACCGTGTCCCATTTTTGTTCCCCACAGTTTTTATCTCTTAAACCAATTGTCCTTTTTTACCAATGACAGATCGCCAGACTTCAATCCGATCGATATGGTCTGGCATCAGCTGAAGGACCATATCCGGAAAGTGGCGAAACCCTCCAAAAAGGACGAGTTGTTGAAAGGCATAATGAGTTTTTGGAACGATGTACTCACCGTGGAACGCTGCAATACATATATAGACCATATTGCCACTGTGTTGCCCATTGTCATCGCACATAATGGGCAAGCATCAGGAAAGTAGTACTGTGCTGTAGTATTGTAAGTACAGTATGATACAGGTGTAAGGAATCCGCTCCGTGGTTTACTGTTTGCCTCACCTTGCAGACAGTGCAGTCTTGGAACACTTCTCCTGTTATTTACTGCAGTCTGGATTCACTCACCAAAGCAATACTGCCACACACTCCCTCTGATATTTACTGCAGCCTGGATTCACTCACCAAAGCAATACTGCCACACACTCCCTTTGGTATCTACTGCAGCTGTGCAGCCTATCACTGCAACCTAGACTTGCATTCACTCATTGGAGCAGTACCTTCACACCCCCTGCCGGGGATTGGCCCGCTGGCCTTTAAGTACTGCTTTCCCACAATGCTCCCTGTCGAGCATAGTTTTTACCGGATGTCACTTCTGTTCTGCCACAAGCTCCCGCTTGTTCTCCTGTGCTGAGGTGGAGGTTTCCCCTGCGTCCTTCAGCTTCCTTACTCCTGTGCTGAAGCGGAGGTTTCCCCTGCGTCCTTCAGCTTCCTTTCTCCTGTGCTGAAGTGGAGGTTTCCTCGCATCCTTCAGCTTCCTGTTCTCCTGTGCTGAAGCGGAGGTTTCCCCTGCGTCCTTCAGCTTCCTGGTTTCCTGCACTGAATCGGAGGCCTCCCCTGCGTCCTTCAGCTTCCTGGTTTCCTGCACTGAAGCGGAGGTTTCCCTTGCGTCCTTCAGCTTCCTGGTTTCCTGCACTGAAGCGGAGGTTTCCCTGTGTATCTTCAGCTTCCTTGTTTCCTGGGGCCTACTCTTTCCCTAATATAGAGAGGCCGTGTCCTGGTTCCTGCGCTGAAACGGAGGATTCCCTAGCCCGCTCAGGACTCTTGCGCTGTAGCACGGGTTTACCCGTGCAGCTAGGCGGTGTGCTAATCTGGTCTGTCTACCACCTCCTGAGACCAGTACCATGGGCCATGGTCGCCGCACGCGCAGAGGCCACCCCCGCGCTCCTAAGCTGAAGCGGGGCTTTCCTGACTACCTGTTGCCGAACTCCTGCTTGGACAATGTTTATCCTGACGTCTCCTGTCCTGACCCTGGCTTGTACAACAACGATGCTGTCTTCTCCTATCCTGATCCTGCTACGTATGACTACGAACTGCGCAATCCGGATCAGCCTGCGCGGTCTGAGGTCGGTGCTTTTACAACCCTACCTCAGCCACGCGATCCGACCCAGGTTTGTGGCGAGCACAACCGTGACAGTATGCTCGGCCCCACAAACTCGGACCCCGCTGAGGTGAGGGTTGGTACGTTTTTTTCTGAAATCCTGTCCCGACCTTTAGACCTGTCCCAGTATCAAGACTGGTATCTGTGCGATATACTACCCCTGATGGAAGATTCGTTTTTGTTTGAAGGTTTAACCCCTTTGCAAAAGAAATGCCGTAATGATCTCTTTAGTAAGGCTTCCTGCCTTAGAGACTTAAAACAGTATTTTGCCACTTGTGTTCTCTCCCCTGATTCCCCTTCTCCCTGGGATAAGGTGAATCCTGTGAAACTGGCCAACGCCCTTATGACTCTCAATGCCCTGGCTTTGTCATTGGACATTCACGTATTACAAGGGGACCCTTTCGTCATGGTGGCTCTCGCTCAGGACACGCTGCATTTACTTTCCTCGGCATTGGACTTTTGCTTGTTTAAAACAGGATCACCTCCTGGCCGCCTACGCCGCCATTTGTCAGTTCCCCTCTGCTGCCAGTCCTGTCGCTAAACCGGGGGACGTATCTCCCTCTCAGGGAGATAACCAAACGGACCCATTAGCAATTTCTCCAAACGTTGTAACTGCCACGGTCCCTAGCCCTGATTGTATGCCCGGGTTCCCTGACTCCAATGATACGTCTACATTAACCCCTACCAATCAGGCCTGTGAAGCTCCCCTGGAGTATACGTATGTTTCGCTAACCAACACTAAGGTTCCAGTATCAGAGAATAAGTCCCTTAGTTCTCTTATTTCTAGCTCAGATCCCTCTCTCTAGGTCTTGAGGGTTTTCCAGCTTTAACCTCTGCTAGGCAGTCCTGTGCGCTTTCCCCGTCAGAGAAAGAATCCCTAAGTTCTGTTCCCAGGGTAATTTCTGTATTAACCCCTGAGGGGAAGGTCTCTGAGTCTCCTTTGATAATTCCCTGTTCTCTGCCAGCCATGGTCACGCCCCTAGCTCCAGAGGAGAGATCCCTTGTCTCTCCTAATACAGAGAAAAGATTTCCTATGTTCTACTCTCAGGCACTGTCTGCATTAACCCCTGTAAATTCTTGCTGCTTCCAAGTTAATGCCTTCGTTTTAGTCTCAGAGAACGAGTCCCCAAGTCAGACAGCAGAGGTTGCATTGAAGGATTCCCCTAACCTTACGGAGTCCTTAGAAATTCTTTGCTATAAATCCCCTGCTTCAGCTCAAGTTTCCGCAGTTTCGCCTCCGGAGACTTTGGCTAAAGTTCTGGTTCCTGTTAAATGTATTCAGGAGTCAGCTTTTTCCCTAAGCTTGGTCGCAGAGTTCCTTCTCCCGGGTATTTCACTGAACCAGCCTGTCGCCCAGAGAGCGGTGATCCCTGCTTCAGCGCATAGTCCCCACATTATGGAATCTGTAGTCATTTCTGGTTTCCCAGACATTCCTTACCAAATACCTACTTCAGAGACCAGTACAGTTATGATTAAACCCCATGTACTGTCTAAGTTCTCCTCTTCTTAAAACTTAGGGTTAAAAGCATACAGTAGTCTGTATGTCCCTCCTGGGGTTCATGTTGTGTTCCCAGGAATGTTTGCAGACACACGGTTTTCTCTCAAAAGTGACGCTTTTTCATATAGATTAGTAAAAAGCCTGCACACTGTTTCCCTTTTCGCTGAATTGTGTCTTACTGGTTTTGAGACTCTGAGAAGTAATGACTCTCCTTCAGATTCTGAATCTCTTCCTACAATGGTTATCCTGGCTGGGAGTTCCCCTGATTTCTCTGTCCAGGCTAATTCTCCAGGGATCAGCATATCTGTGGTCACTCCCTTAGTACTGTCTGAGACCACCATGCCTATATTACAAGTCCTGGGGTTTAAATCTGAGCTATTTAGCTGTCCTGCCTTTGCTGAAACTCAGTCCCTCAGTACTGTGTCTAAATATGCCCCAGCAACCATGGAGTTACTCTGGGAAGAAATTAAAGTTCCTGTTTTAAAGGGTATTTTTTCTCAAATGTCCAGCAAATCTAGAACCTCAGTAATTGATTCTAAGTCACTTATCAATACATCTGATTTTTTCACTAATCAAATCCAGACACCCTCACTATCGGTTAGGAGTCCTGTGATCAGAAATTTTGCACTAGAAAACACACCTATTCATGTTTTTGTCAGGGTAGGTACCCCTGTGGTTAGGGCCCTTGCAGTTTCGGAAAAGACTCCTAGTACTCCTAAGGTACCTGTCATTAAGAGTTTTCATAGTTCATACTTGCTGCTTGTTCGTCCTCAGGTCCCTGTCACTGAGGTACAGACTTCAGCTTCTGATGTTAGCTTCCCTCCCGCCACTACCCGGGCTCTGCCTTTTTCTCAAGCTACTGATATGAAAATCCCAAGGACTATTCCTGATTCCCTGACAATACTATCTCCCACTGAGGATTTCCCAGTATTGGAGAGCTCTACTGTTGTTTGCTTCTCTGCTCCTGCTAAACCATGGTTTTGTCCCTCAGAATTTTCGGTTGCCCCTGTTATTTCCTCTCAGTTGGAAATACTCTGTACGTATCCCAAGATTTCGAGTCCCTATGCCTGGTTTACTGCTTGCCTTGTCACCTTCCATACCAATACCGGGAGATGCTTCCACCCAGACTATACCCTTACTAACCATTACCTGGGAGACTTCTAGAGGAAAAATCCCTCGCAAATTCCAACATGCAGTGGTCAGCCAAGACTTTTTCTGTTCCGAAGTTCCTCCTGGCGTATTCGACCAACTATCAGGACCGCTTATCCTAGATTCCGGTTCCTTTATTAAAGACTGGGCTTCCAGTGGGGGTTCTACTGCCGTTTCTGCTCTGGAACCCTCTGGTTCTTCACAACCCTGGACTTCCAAGACATTTTGCGGGGCGAGCCATGTACCAATGATGTCTCTACCACCACTCTCATGTCCTAGAACAGTACTCACCAAGGAACTGCTCGTTTATGGATCCCCTTTCCACCTAAAAAACTTTAGGATCAACTCAATGTCCCCGAGACCCATGGGTGGCCCTGTCTGGCCGCAGTTCTCACCGGGGGGGTGGGGGTACACTAAGGAGTAACCACAAGTATCTGGACCATGACTCTGCCCCCAATTCTTGACGGTTCAGGAACAATTCCTGGTTCCCCAACTCTATGGGTGGTCCTCTTCGCCCGGAGGTCTCGCGTGAAGGGGTGGGTAATGTAAGGAATCCACTCCGCGGTTTACTGTTTGCCTCACCTTGCAGACAGTGCAGTCTTGGAACACTTCTCCTGTTATTTACTGCAGTCTGGATTCACTCACCAAAGCAATACTGCCACACACTCCCTCTGATATTTACTGCAGCCTGGATTCACTCACCAAAGCAATACTGCCACACACTCCCTCTGGTATCTACTGCAGCTGTGCAGCCTATCACTGCAACCTAGACTTACATTCACTCATTGGAGCAGTACCTTCACACCCCCCACCGGGGATTGGCCCGCTGGCCTTTAAGTACTGCTTTCCCACAATACTCCCTGCCGAGCATAGTCCTTACCGGATGTCACTTCTGTTCTGCCACAAGCTCCCGCTTGTTCTCCTGTGCTGAGGCGGAGGTTTCCCCTGCATCCTTCAGCTTCCTTTCTCCTGTGCTGAAGCGGAGGTTTCCCCTGCGTCCTTCAGCTTCCTTTCTCCTGTGCTGAAGTGGAGGTTTCCTCGCATCCTTCAGCTTCCTGTTCTCCTGTGCTGAAGCGGAGGTTTCCACTGCGTCCTTCAGCTTCCTGGTTTCCTGCACTGAAGCAGAGGCCTCCCCTGCGTCCTTCAGCTTCCTGGTTTCCTGCACTGAAGCGGAGGTTTCCCTTACGTCCTTCAGCTTCCTGGTTTCCTGCACTGAAGCGGAGGTTTCCCTGTGTATCTTCAGCTTCCTGGTTCCTGGGGCCTACTCTTTCCCTAATATAGAGAGGCCGTGTCCTGGTTCCTGCACTGAAACAGAGGATTCCCTAGCCCGCTCAGGACTCTTGCGCTGTAGCACGGGTTTACCCGTGCAGCTAGGCGGTGTGCTAATCTGGTCTGTCTACCACCTCCTGAGACCAGTACCATGGGCCATGGTCGCCGCACGTGCAGAGGCCACCCCCGCGCTCCTAAGCTGAAGCGGGGCTTTCCTGACTACCTGTTGCCGAACTCCTGCTTGGACAATGTTTATCCTGACGTCTCCTGTCCTGACCCTGGCTTGTACAACAACGATGCTGTCTTCTCCTATCCTGATCCTGCTACGTATGACTACGAACTGCGCAATCCGGATCAGCCTGCACAGTCTAAGGTCGGTGCTTTTACAACCCTACCTCAGCCACGCGGTCCGACCCAGGTTTGTGGCGAGCACAACCGTGACAACAGGTAAATATTGCACAGATTTTTTCTTTCCCAATAGTCAGAGTATACAGTAGTTACAGTACAGTTTTTTTTCTTTACAGAGAGAGCAGCACCAGCCATCAGGTTACAGTACACAGTATTTAACAGTAGTCAGAGTATACAGTAGTTCCAGTATAGACTAGTTTGACAGTAATAGAGTGACTGCCTACAGTACTAACTGCTCAATTTTTTCTTACACATCACACAATGCCATAATACAGTACGTACGCACATACTGTAACTGCACTAATTTTTTATTTTCATGTCGTTTCAGGAAAAAAGGGTGGCCTGGCCTGGGGGGAGGTGGGGTTTTGTGTCCAGTCTAATGTGTTGTCTACAGTACAATGTACAGTATATAAACATCTGTATTGATGCACACAAAACCTCTCCTCTCTCAATGAACTACTGTACTGTTCACAGAATGAGGAACAAGATACAGACGGAAAAAATGATATATATATATATATATATATATATATATATATATATATATATATATATATTATACAGTACATTACAGTATATATTATTAATTAATATTCATATAAATGTCAATTTTTCATGTATCTCCATGTTTTACAAATGTGTTGTAAATGTTTATACAATTTCAATCTGCCAGAAGAATTTAATAAAGACTGCATTATGTATTATTCATGATTATTTTTATCTTTGTATTTTTTTTCCCCTGATGAAATAAAATAAATATTTATTCACATTCCTGGTAATCTTAATCATTGACAACAACCACACCCCCTCCCCACCCCCCTACAGTATAAGAAAGAATGTAAAAACAACATGAATCAGTTAATGGTTTTCTTACTCTCAATTCTCACAATGCTGTGCCCATCAGATTTACATTTCAAATTCGAGAAGGGATTTTCCAAAGCGTTACCATAAACAAAGCCTCAAAGGGTTTGGAGGGTTGGGTGAGTCATGCGCAGTAAGCAACTAGCTCCCATCTCAAAATTTATCTCTGTGGCAGTGAACAGACCCGCTTATTGCCCCCCGGTCCAACTCCGCAAAGATGAACTCCAACTGGACTAGCACAGTCTCACCAAGTACGTGGAAGGCACTGATCAGATCGACAGTTTTTTTAAAGAACTTTGAAACGCAGTGCCGGCGGTACAAGGTTCTTCCCCAGCATAGGGTTGCACGCTTGGATCCGTTACTCTCCGGCTTGGCTAAGCAGACGATGATGGCGCTTCCAGAGGAGTATGCTGATGATTATGACCACCTGAAAGAACTATTGCTATTTTAGCATGGTTTTACCCCTGAAGCTTACCAGGGTAAATTCCGGCTGGAGGAAAGGCACCCTCAGGAGTCCTACGTCACCTATGTGACCCGCATGGCTTTATACGGGATCCGCTGAGTGGAGGGCTATGAGGCCAGGACTTACCAACACCTGCTGGACCTCATCTTTCAGGAGCAGCTCATGCAGCAGTGCCCGCCGGCGGTGAGGGCTTGGGTGTATGACAAAAATCCCAAGACTTACACAGAGGAGGCGAGGCTAGCAGATGACTATGTGGCCAGCCGATCAGTGATGCCCACCAAGGCACCAGCCAAAGTGGCGGCGGCAGCGCCGGCGCCGGCCAAGAAATTTGCTAGTACCCCCCAATGGACACAGACTCTAACCGGTTAGAGATGCTCATGGGTTGGCCCAGGACCACCTCAGGGCTGCTCAGACCAAGCAAAAGCAATGGTATGACCAGCATGCCCGTAGCAGAGAAATATATATATATTTATATTCATGGATTTATATATTTATTTAGATTTATCTATTAATTGTGGGGCTGCTGTGCGTGAATTTTTTTTATTGTGGGTAGCGGGGGTGGGTGAAGGGGGTATTTGGCCCTTGATGTGAGTTTAGAACTTGCGGGGGGGTTGCCGGTGCACTTAACACCTTCACGACCATAGAAGTTATTACCGCTATGGTCGTGAAGGGGTTAAGTGCACCCGCTACCCCCCCTGCAAGCCCTAAACAACCACCGTTGTGGCTAATACCCCCTTCACCCACCCCCGCTACCCACAATAAAAAAAATTCACACACAGCCGCAGCACAATTAATAAATAAATCTAAATAAATAAATAAATACATGAATATAAATAAATACATTTAAAATACATTTTTATTCATAGTGTAGATGTGCAGGGCATCTCTGAAGCTGAACCACTTTGGTTTTAGGTCTGGGGACGCACTGCTCCCTGAGATACAGGCCCCTTTGGGGGTGCCGGTATCCCTCTTCTTGGTTTACATGCCGCGGTCACGTGATCAGGACCTTTAAATGCAGAGGGATACCGGCACCTCATAAAGGGGGCTGTATCTCGGGGAGCAGGGGTTCCCCGGACCTGAAAACAATGCGGTTCTGCTCCGGAGACCCCCTGCACATCTACACTATGAATAAAAATGTATTTTAAATGTATTTATTTATATTCATGTATTTATTTATTTATTTAGATTTATTTATTTATTTTTTGGGCGGCTGCTGTGTGTATTAGCCCCAACGGTGTTTTTTTAGGGCTTGCGGGGGGTAGCGGGAGGGGTTAACCCCTTCATGAACGTAGCGGTATTAACTGCTATGGCCGTGAAGGGGTTAAGTGCACCCGCAACCCCCCCGCAAGTCCTAAACTCACACCAAGGGCCAAATACCCCATTCACCCACCCCCGCTACCCACAATAAAGCGGGCACGGTGGGTTGACCCCTTCATTGCCTTAACGGCTATCAGCTATGGTAATGAAGCACCATTTCTGTATTTTTAATAATATTGTGCAGGAGCAGGGGGTCCCCTGAGCTTTGATTTGTGGCTCAGGGAACCCCCTGCTCACTGTGCAATATTATTAAAAATACAGTCATGCTGCTTCGTTACCATAGCACATAGCCGCAAAGGTAAGGAATGAGTGTTTATTTATATATGTGTTTTATTTATACTGTAGATGTGCAGAGGGTCTTCGGAGCTGAACCGCTGTGGTTTTAGGTCCGGGGACCCCCTGCTTCCCGAGATACAGGCCCCTTTAGGGGGTGCCGGTATCCCTCTGCTTTGTTTACATGCCGCGGTCACGTGATCGGAACCTTTAAATGCAGAAGGATACCGGCACCTCATAAAGGGGGCTGTATCTCGGGGAGCAGGGTGTCCCCGGACCTGAAACCAACGCGGTTCAGCTCCGGAGACCCCCTGCACATCTACACTATGAATAAAAATGTATTTTAAATAATTTTTAATGTGCCGATGTTTGCGCAGAGAGAGCAGCGGATCTCTCTCTGCTGCAAACAGATCTCGTCCCCGCCAGCCTATAGTATCATTGATGTGCATATACAGTACTGTATGTGTATGTTAGGGGTTATAGGGGTTGTTGTTATACAGTATATACTGTATATATACAGTATATACTGCATTACAATTCATGAATTTCTCGGCTTCAAAGACAACAGCTCGCAAACTCCCCCATGCGTTCTAACACGGCATTGCAGTATTGCAGCCTGCGGGAATAAAATGCTTAAATCACAGCCGCGAAAATAACGTAATACACCCCGTGAGAAAACGACACAAAACCGCACATCAACTAAATATTCCGAAATTCGTTGAGCTAGCCGAGTTAGAATAAAGTTGGTCGCCACTGTATGGGGCTTTATAACTAGCCAGGGTTACAGCAGGTACTGCAGGAGAGTCAGAGAAAGAGAGACTTGACTTTGAAACAGGATCCTTAGATTCGGTAATAGGGACATCAGACATTGAATGAGAGTCTTAGAACCATCAAGGGTAACCCCTTGCACGTACTGCTGAGGGAACAGTGAGAGGTGTACTTGACTTTGAAACAGGAGCAGTGGAAAATTCATCTTTTGGCTCCTGGAACGTAAGATTAGCTTGCTGAAGCGAAGGGTTAGGTGCCGATGAAGAATCAGCCGGTGATGCAAGAAAATGATGGTTGGCAAGGATTTGCAAGCTGGAGGTGATGGAAGCGATTACAATGTCCCACACATTTTAATCTTGTCTGCAACTGTTTGATACGCCCATAATATATATTATCTTTAACTGTGCATGCAATGTCTTGTATATAATGTATACCCTGCTCATTTATGTAACTGTATTCGTAACCATATATTATTTGTCTTAACTATGTGCCCAGGACATACTTGTAAACGAGAGGTAACTCTCAATGTATTACTTCCTGGTAAAATATTTTATAAAATAAAATAGTCAGGAGGGTGGAGTGCCTATCCAGGATTTGGCCCTGTAGTGACAGCACCCTCCCTACATCAGCGGGGTCCATATGTGGTCTGAACATTATGTGGCAATGCTTGCCTCCGATCAGAAAATGGATCCACAGGGCTGAGGTAGGGATTCAAATTAACTGACCAGAGTCCAGGGACAGTCATGTTAGAGTATCTGCAGTCGGTAAGCAGGCAAAAGGTCAGAGCTGGCGTCAGTGTTGTAGAATCCAGGCGACAGGCAAAAGGTCAGGGCAGGCGGAAGGCAGCGAGGTCGGGGTCACTGTCTGGGGTCAGCAACAGGAATTCCAAATGAACAGTGAAGCCACAGGGATAGGCATGCCACACGGAAGGCTCAGGAACTAGAGCCCAGGGTGGCCAGGAACAATGGGAAACATATTCAATGCTCAGGCATGAGCAGGGCCTTGGTTCGACAAGTGGTGCAGATGGTGGCGCTGTTAGTGAGGAGAAGGTAGGTAGCTTGGTTGCTGTTAATGAGGAGCAGGTAGGTAGTTGGATGACAGTTAGAAGGGGAAACAAGGGCAATAGGGGAGGCAGGTCATTTCTGAGCTGACCCACCCCAATAGATTTGCCATGTTGAGTGAATATATTGGGTATGTCGGGGCAAAAATGGCAAGCCTGGGGGAGACAAATTCCTCTAGCAGCCAGAGGAATAGATCCTCCAGCACAGTGTGGACTCAGGATGCTCAGATACAAAGAAATATTGTGGTGGTAGGGGACTCCATTTTAGTAAGGTAGATAGGGCAATCTGTTGCCGTGACCGCATGAATCGAACAGTTTGTTGTCTCCCGGGCACTTGGGTTCACACATTGCGGATCGGGTAGACAGATTGTTGGGGGTGGCTGGGATTGACCCGGTGGTCTTGGTACATGTTAGCACCAATGACAAAGGTAGAGAAAGATGAAGTGTCCTAAAAAATGATTACAGGGATCTAGGCCAAAAGCTTAAGGCAAGGACCTCCAAGGTAGTATTTTCTGAAATACTACCAGTGCCATGCGCTACCGCAGGGACACAGTCAGAGATCAGGGCAGTTCATGCATGGCTAAGAAAGTGGTGCAGGAAGGAGGAGTTTGGGTTTTTAAAGCACAGGGACTCTTTTTCTGAGAGGTGCCATCTATATTCTAGGGACAGATTGCACCTCAATGAAGAGAGATCTTCTGTGCTAGGAGGGCGACTGCTAAAAACGTTGGAGGAGATTTTAAACTAGGATGGAGGGGGGAGGGGAATGAAACAGCTAATGAACTAAATGGAATAGAGGAGGATAAAAGGTTGTATGGAGGTAGAATGGAGGCAAGTTTGAGTTTGATAAGCAGTGAGACACTCATAGCAAATACAGATAATACTAGAAAACTTCTAAAGACTAAACCAAGTGGGCGCAGAAAGGAAAGAGCAGATAAGATATGAATTGTGTTTGTTTTGTCCCCAGTATGTTCCCAGTGTGTCATTTTTAATTATGTAGTTTAATCAATTATATTTTATTTTTGTTCCAAACCCGGTGAGTTGTGAGTGCTTGGGCATGTTCGAGTTGTCCAGCAATCTTTCACAGCGTTCAAGATAATAGTACAGGCTGAAAAAAAAACTTAAATGCATGCTTGCTAATGCAAGAAGCCTGACATATAAAATGGGGGAGCTTGAATTAAGCTGCAAGGGTGCAGTATGATATCATAGGCATTACTGAAACATGGTGGAATGAAACTCATGACTGGACAGTTAATTTAGTGGGCTATTCCCTTTTTTGGAAGGATCGAACAAATAGAAGGGGAGGTGGAATATGTTTATATGTTAAACCGGATCTAAAACCTATTATAAGAGATGATGTTTATGAAGGGAATTATGAAAATGTAGAGACCTTGTGGATAGAAATTAGCAGTGGAGGTAAAAGTATAAAGAAAATGTTTGTGGGAATATGCTATAAACCACGAAATATCTCTGAGATTGAGGAAGCTAAAATACTTTTGCAAATGGAGAAGGCATCAAAACTGGGTCATGTTTGCATAATGGGGGATTTTAATTATCCAGACATAGAATGAGGCAATGAGATTAGCATTACAACAAAAAGGAAACAGGTTTTTGGGGGTGCTTAAAGACAATGATATGACCCAAATTATTGAGGAACAAACCAGGAGAAGGGCAGTACTGGATTTGGTCATATCAAACTTTAGAAAGGCAGATTTTAATCAACTGAGGTCTAATCTACAAGTAATACACTGGGATTATGTTTTTGCAGGGAAAAATGTAGAAGATAAATGGGCAATCTTTAAAACATTGTTAGAAAAGCACACTTATCAGTGTATACCCCTGGGTAATAAGTATCAAAGAAATAAGTCAAAACCAATGTGGCTAAATAAACAGGTAGGGGAGAAAATCGAAAAGAAGAGGAAGGCGTTTAGATTCTTTAAGTAAGTAGGGACAGAGACATCGTATCAGAATTATAATGAATGTAACAAAAATTGCAAAAGGACAATCAAATTAGCAAAAATGGATAATGAAAAAAGGATTGCAATAGAAAGTAAGGTTAATCCTAAAATGTTAAGTACCTTAAAACCAAAAAAATGAGAAAAGAAAATATAGGACCCTTTTAGTGTGAGATGGGTAGGCAGATTATTGGAGATAAGGGAAAAGATGAGGTATTAAACAAATTCTTTGCCTCTGTATTTACCAGGGAAGAATCAAGTTCAATTGTAGTGCCACAGGAGGAAGCCACAACCTCCATATTAATGAACAATTGGTTAAATGAGGAAGTAGTTCATAAGCGCCTTGAAACAATTAAAGTAAATAAGGCACATGGCCCCGATGGCATACATCCAAGAATTCTCAAGGAGTTAAGCTCAGTAATAGCCAAACCATTATATTTAATATTCAAGGACTCAATTTCCACAGGCTCAGTACCACAAGATTGGCGTTAAGCAGATGTGGTACCTATATTTAAAAAGGGAGCTAGATCACACCCGGGGAATTACAGACCTGTAAGCCTGACTTCAATAGTGGGGAAACTACTTGAAGGTTTAATATGGTATAATATTCAGGAATACCTAATGGAATTTTTTTTTATTAATAATAGTCAGCATGGATTTATGAAGGATAGATCATGCCAAACTAACCTTATTTGTTTCTTTGAGGAGGTAAGTAGGAATTTAGACCAGGGTAATGCAGTTGATGTGGTCTACTTAGATTTTGCAAAGGCTATTGATACAGTTTCACACAAGAGGTTGGTGTACAAAATAAAGAAAATTGGACTCAGCAATAATATATGCACCTGGATTGAAAACTGGTTAAAGAACAGACAACAGAGGGTTGTCATAAATGAAACTTTTTCAGCTTGGGCTAAAGTCGTGAGTGGTGTACCTCAGGGATCGGTACTGGGACCCCTACTTTTTAACTTGTTTATTAATGACCTTGAGGTTGGCATCGAGAGCAAATCTCCATCTTTGCTGATGATAATAAATTGTGTAAGGTAATAGAATCAGAGCAGAATGTAATTTCTCTTCAGAAGGATTTGGAGAGACTGGAAACATGGGCAGGTAAATGGAAGATGAGGTTTAATACAGATAAATGTAAGGTTATGTTTTTGGATGCAAGAATAAAAAGGCGAATTACAAATTAAATGGGGATAAATTGGGGAATCCTTTATGGAGAAAGATTTAGGAGTGCTTGTAGACAGCAGGCTTAGCAATAGTGCCCAATGTCATGCAGTAGCTGCAAAGGCAAACAAGATCGTATCTTGCATCAAACGGGCAATGGATGGAAGGGAAGTAAACATAATTATGCCCCTTTACAAAGCATTAGTAAGACCACACCTGGAATATGCAGTACAATTTTGGGCACCAATCCTAAGAAAAGACATTATGGAACTAAAGAGAGAGTGCAGAGAAGAGCCACCAAATTAATAAAGGGGATGGACAATCTAATTTATGAGGAGAGGCTAGCTAAATTAGATTTATTTACATTAGAAAGGAGGCATCTATGAGGGGATATGATTACTTTATACAAATATATTCGGGGACAATACAAGCAGCTTTCAAAAGAACTATTCATCCCAAGGGCAGTACAAAGGACTTGAGGCCATCCCTTAAGGTTGGAGGAAAGGAGATTTCACCAGAAAAAAGGAAAGGGTTCTTTACAGTAAGGGCAGTTGAATGTGGATTTTTTTACCCATGGAGACTGTGATGGCAGATACAATAGATTTGTTCAAAAAAGGTTGGACATCTTTTTAGATAGTAAAGGTATACAGGGATATACCAAATAAGTATACATGGGAAGGATCCGATTGTCAATTCTTAGAGTCAGGAAGGAATTTATTTTTCCCCTTGTGAGATATCATTGGATGATATGACTCTGGGTTTTTTTGTTTGCCTTCCTCTGGATCAACAAGTAAGTATAGATATATGAAAAAGTATCTGTTGTCTAAATTTAGCATAGTTTGAACTTGATGGACGTTTGTCTTTTTTCAACCTCATCTACTATGTAGCTATGCATGGGCTGGAAGACACTGACTGCTATTTAAGCCCTTGAACATGTGCAGCCAATATAGCAGGCTGCCAGTAATCAAAATGTCCACAGCAGCCAGGTAAGGGCAGGTTCCAGCCAAAGCCTGTACTGGAACCATTACAGGTTCCCCCTGAGCCAAATACTGTAATAAACATAGAGGTGGAGTATTTAAAAAAAAAAGTATTAACTGCTCTTTTATATAAAGTATTTTTGGCTGTGTAAGATACTCAAAAGCCATGCTCTCTGATATTTTAAACTGTGCAATTTATACCTACAAAAATTGCCTAAACCTAAATGAATATAGCTGCTAAACCCCTCTCACTAAGTAACAATAGCAGATCTCAAAGAACCTTATCTGAGAACATTAAGATAAGACATTTCTTGATAAGATTCTTTGTAATCTACATGGAAATTCGCTCAGTGCTGTCTGGTTAAGTGATTGAGTATTTAAAACCAGACAGAACATGAAACACAGACAGAGCTCGGTGCTACATCCATTGACACAAATACACGGTACAGTGCCTAAAATATATATATATATATATATATATATATATATATATATATATATATCTTTGGAATAAAATGGTCTTTTAGTTTAACTCTTTGGCCAAAGTGTTTAAGTCCTTGAGCCCTTCCAAGGCAGACCACGTCTCAAAGGTCCTAACACTGTATGTGTTTCATGTTCTGTCTCTGGTTTTAAATATATATTGCCATGCTCAGTAGCACTCCTCTTTGACACTTATGCACACACACATATATATATATATATATATATATATATATATATATATATATAGCAACTGTAAATATTACTGTATGTTCATTTGCATGTCTTAGACAGGTCTGCAACCCTGCCTTTCCCCATTGTCACCCAGCATACAGTGCTTCCACTGCAGCAAGGGATTCTGGGAAATGACATGCAAATGAGCACTCAGTGCCACCTTTTGTCTCAAGCTTGTATTACACAAGCCAATCCTCAAGCCAATGCATGCTGTTTTAAACACAGCTTTTAGACAGAGGCTGGGATGAGATGCAAAGCCATTAGACCCACTCACATACATGTTTCAACCTTGATGGGTATCATCAGTGTGAGGCTGGTCTTAATGGCTAGCAGGATTGAGACTAGACTAGGTAATCACCACTGTCATTTAGGTTATGGTGGGTAAAAAAAAGTGACAAAAACCCTCCACAGTAAAGCATAAAGCAACTGTAAATATTACTGTATGTTCATTTGCATGTCTTAGACAGGTCTGCAACCCTGCCTTTCCCCATTGTCACCCAGCATACAGCGCTTCCACTGCAGCAAGGGATTCTGGGAAATGACATGCAAATGAGCACTCAGTGCCACCTTTTGTCTCAAGCTTGTATTACACAAGCCAATCCTCAAGCCAATGCATGCTGTTTTAAACACAGCTTTTAGACAGAGGCTGGGATGAGATGCAAAGCCATTAGACCCACTCACATACATGTTTCAACCTTTATGGGTATCATCAGTGTGAGGCTTGTCTTAATGGCTAGCTTGAGACAAAAGGTGGCACTGAGTGCTCATTTGCATGTCATTTCCCAGAATCCCTTGCTGCAGTGGAAGCGCTGTATGCTGGGT
>NC_134484.1:293122408-293164908 GCF_040206685.1 Ascaphus truei
GTGTATATATATACATATATATACACACACATATATATATATATATACACATATATATATATATATATATATATATATAATCAAAAAAATAAATAGATGATACCGTTCTGTGGCTAACGAAATGCTTTTATTTGTGCGAGCTTTCGAGATACACTGATCTCTTCTTCCGCCGATGTTACAATGAATGAAGCAAAAGGTAAACTTAAAAACAGTGTCTCTTGGAATGTTATCTGTGCTGTTCCTTCCCCTGGTGTGGATGTGTTTTATGGCTAGAGGTGTCAAAAGGTT
This sequence comes from Ascaphus truei, assembly GCF_040206685.1. Taxonomy (NCBI): domain Eukaryota; kingdom Metazoa; phylum Chordata; class Amphibia; order Anura; family Ascaphidae; genus Ascaphus; species Ascaphus truei. The sequence continues at coordinate 293,122,697 of NC_134484.1, forward strand.
ACTGTGAAAGCAAGTTAAGAAAGAGTGTGTATGTGTATCAGTGTGAATAAAAATGAATGGAGAGCCCACAGTATATACAGTGCTTTACACAAGGTGTGTGTGGAGTGGGACTGGATATAAATGGTGTGGGTGGGTGTGGAAATGTGAGAGTTAGTAGCACAACTAAAAGTGTGTGTGGATACTAAGTGGTCCCTACTGGTGTATAGGGATGGAAAAACAAGGAGTATTAGTATGTGTGAGAGACAGCTGTGTGTGCAAACATATAGCACAGAATGTACAAACATGGCCTTTAGCGCTTATGGGACGAGCGTTCACTACTGTCAGTAATGACTCATAAAATTTCGATCTCTGTTTAGGCCACTGCTAAGTGTCCCGAACAGTTGCATAAATTTGTATTCATGCAACCGTCTCTCTTTCGGGGTTTTAAGATTACCTTTGAGTATGGCAACCCTCAGATCGTTCATCTGATGGCCAGAGTCAGAGAAATGTTCGCCAACAGGACTGTCTCTTGTACCGCGTGTGATGCTGTGGTGATGCAGGTTCATTCTCTTGTTTAGCCCCTGCCCTGTCTCACCTATGTAGTAGCAGCCCCTTGGGCATTTCATGCACATGATGAGGTACACGACATTGCTGGAAGAACAGGTGAACCTTCCTCCGATTTTGTATTCCCGATTCCTGTGTGGTATTTGTATTGTGTCCGCTGTGTAGAGCATTGCGCAGGTTTTGTATCTTGGGTCCTGGCATGGTTTTGTCCCGCATTCAGTTGTACTGCTGAATACTTTACTCCTCACCATAATATTCTTGAGATTATGGGCTTGTCTGTATGATAATAAGGGTGCTTCAGGGAAGACCTGTTGCAGTCTTGTATCTTCCTGGAGGATGGGTATGAGTATGGCCATCAGATGAACGATCTGAGGGTTGCCATACTCAAAGGTAATCTTAAAACCCCGAAAGAGAGACGGTTGCATGAATACAAATTTATGCAACTGTTCGGGACACTTAGCAGTGGCCTAAACAGAGATCGAAATTTTATGAGTCATTACTGACAGTAGTGAACGCTCGTCCCATAAGCGCTAAAGGCCATGTCTGTACATACTGTGCTATATGTTTGCACACACAGCTGTCTCTCACACATACTAATACTCCTTGTTTTTCCATCCCTATACACCAATAGGGACCACTAAGTATCCACACACACTTTTAGTTGTGCTACTAACTCTCACATTTCCACACCCACCCACACCATTTATATCCAGTCCCACTCCACACACACCTTGTGTAAAGCACTGTATATACTGTGGGCTCTCCATTCATTTTTATTCACACTGATACACATACACACTCTTTCTTAACTTGCTTTCACAGTAACCTTTTGACACCTCTAGCCATAAAACACATCCACACCAGGGGAAGGAACAGCACAGATAACATTCCAAGAGACACTGTTTTTAAGTTTACCTTTTGCTTCATTCATTGTAACATCGCCGGAAGAAGAGATCAGTGTATCTCGAAAGCTCGCACAAATAAAAGCATTTTGTTAGCCACAGAACGGTATCATCTATTTATTTTTTTGATTATTGAAGCTCGGCTAACACGGTACTGATACCTCTACATATATATATATATATATATATATATATATATATATATATATATATATATACATATATATATATATATACATATATATATATATACATATATATATACACACACATATATATATATATATATATATACACACACACACACACACACACACACACACACACACACACACACACACACACACACACATATATATATATACACATATGTATATATATATATATATATATATATATATATATATATATGTGTGTGTGTGTATATATATATATATATATATATACATACACACACACACACACACACACACACACACACACACACACACACACACACACACACACACACACACACACACACACACACACACACACACATATATATATATATATATACACACATATATAATGTTGTGGTTATTTTGGGGGTTCAATATGAGTTTATAGGGGTCCTGTATGTTAAGTGATTGAGTAAGAATAAACAGAAGTCATTATCATGTGAGCAATTAATTGCAGACTTTGGGCCTCTAAAATCGAAACAAAATCAAATAAGGTTGGTAATCTGCTTTCAAGAACATTACATGGAGGCCAATTTCAAAATAAATCAGAGTGGGAGGAACTGAACTTTAATTAGGGTTACAAGATTATCAAAAGTAAAAACTGTGACACATTAAAAAACAAATACATCACTAAAAAAAAAATATTATAATGATATTTGTCGAATATGGTCTCCATTAATCATATATTTTTGATGTATTTCTGTTTCCTATCAAACCAAACTCAAGTATTGATGGTTTGGTTTATATTAATAAATCGTTTAATTAGAGTTTACCAATATATTTAAAATGCTCACTCTTTGATAAGATTGATCACATAAAACCATGCAGTGTTTCATTTGTACAGTTTTAGGGGAGTCCAAACAGGAAAAAGCTAAAAACTTGTTAATTTGAACAATTTTGAGAAAATTGTCGGGGCACCGGGATATTTAATGAAAATCCAGGACTGTCCCGGCTAAACCGGGACGTATGGTTAACCTACATTTAATAGGCATGTCTGTTTGTGTTTGGTATATTTGACCATGATCTATCAAAATTACACCAGAAATAGTTATAGTACAATACCACTGCATGTTTAACTGAATGCCTAATAAAATTGTTTGGAAAAAAAAAAAAAATTACACCAGAAACATTTTGTTCAAAATCTCTGATGAAATACCTGTAAACTGTGTACCTAAGTCAATACACTACTGTATATATCAGTTAATTACCTGTTCAAAGTTTGTTGAATCCTCATCATACTGACGAGAGCGAGTTGCAAAATTTCCTGAGTGCAGACTTGGCTTACACCGAAAAGACTTTGTAGCTTCACATAATGTTTCTGCAAAGAAGTCAATCCGCTCCTTATTTATCCATGACATAAATAATGCGATCAGGAATATCTGAAAAGACAATGTAATGCATTTATTCTTATGTTGTTCTCCAACTGTAACTTTTTTAGGGGTTCATATTGTACGTAGCTGAATACTATACAAATATAGTAGCAGATACATATACAAAGCTTGATCTGGATTACAAAGAACATTTTTAGAGAGAACTGTTTTAGTTGGTGCAAACATTTTTTTTTACACTTTTTTTTCTAAAATACTCATCTCTAAAGAAAGATCTAACAGAGGCGCTGGTTTAGAGTTGGCTAACACTGAATTCATTATTAAACTGGGCACGTTAATCTAATGACTCCACAATCCATGTCATGTCTGTGCCTAATTTACTTAAATGACCACAACATGGGCGTTAACAAATTAAAATGCACCTATCTTATATTAGAGACCAATTTAGACTTCGATTAATGATGGTTCTCCAGTTAAAAACATAAGAACACTTTTTAATTATGCGGCAACAGGAACCAGGTTAAATTTTGTTACACTATAGGAAAATTTACCATTTCCAGTGTTTTTTTCCCAACTATCACTGCATATAATATTTTACCTGACAGAGAGTAGTGCCAATGTTACTGTAACATCACTGTGCATTCATAAATTATTATTATTATTAGTGTCAAGTTGACTGCATTGAGATTCCACTAAGTGTTACAGATGTTGCTTTGATTACAAAATCAGATGTACAGATGAAGACACCCATTAATGCAATGATCTGCATCAAAGCCGGTGCGTAATTTAATGCAACATTTCAAACCAAACGTTAATTTGTGCAAAATGGCACTGCCAGGCATCATTTAACCCTTTTTTTATTGCAATATTGACGAGTTAATAAGGCCAAAAATGTTGGCTACATCTGTATGATTGCGCAAGCTGTGAAACATGCATAGCCTATGGCACTAAACGAAGACCTCATTATAATATTTTAAGAACTGTTGGTTGACTGTGTAGCGCAAAACTCTAAATCGGGGTCTACTTTCTAAAATAGCGATACACAGTTCTATCTTATTTACAAGAACGTTATTTTTGCAACTACAGTACTACTCGAACTCAGGACCCGATACTGTTACAGAAAATACATTGCTTCGCTTTAACAAACTCCCAAACTGGATTCACGTTTTTTTTTTTAAATCAAATAAACTCCCTGATCTGTTATTTGGTCATTCTGCCCTAGTTGTATGAAGAATCACATTTAAGTAACAAATAAAAAACAATATTTATTGAATGACACAGGGACTCATTAATTCACTAATTAGACTTTGTGATGTGTATTTGGCCACAAAAACAAAAATAATGCATCATAAAATTTATACATAAAATAAATATATAAAAATATACATGGCACGATTATTTTTTTCTGTGCCAAAAACATATTTCCTTTCAAAAGGGAGTTTAAAATAGAATCTCTACCAAGTATAAAAGTGAATCCAATGATTGTTGTAGTGTGTGCAATTTACTCATTCACTAGGCACAGGTGCTTCGAAGTTGCCACAATTGGTGTAATATAAACAAAAACTTTATTCCATACCTGTTACGTTAAACTTGGTATTTTTTTTCTAACATGACAAACGATTATGTGACAAATGTTCCAGTAGAAAGATGGTGATATCTATATTTTTATACCCACTTCTAAAATATTTAGCATGTGGCATTGTTCACCAAGATAACACAACTTGTCCAGCTATAACATAGAATAGTATTCAATGGCAGTGTTGGTGTAGTATATAACACTGTACAGAATATGCCACCATTATGCACCAGAGGCAGCTGCATCTCCATGTATCATATTTCAACATACTTCTATCAGTATTTTGGTTATTTAAATGTTTTCTTACCATGATAGGTTGAACAATAAAAATGCAGCAGATTGTTGAGAAGAACAATGCGTGAAGCCATATTATACATTTAGTTGCACCGAACCTGCATAGTGAGATAAATAAATGTTATTTGACTCTTTGGTTCCTGAAAGCGAAATCTGTGAGTATTTTTTTTTTTAATGTTCAGAGATTACAGACGTAAATATTTCAGGTTTAAATGTCTAAAATGTTAGTTAAATGGATAAATAAATATCATAGGACCATAGTAAAATACAGTATCTGTAATTGAAAAAAAGAGACGTAACTCTTTTTGATCTTTGTTTCATTCTGTATTTGCCTGAGAGCGAGAGAGGGTGACAGAGAGAGCAAGAGAGGGTGACAGACAAATAGAGAAAGCGAGAGAGAGAGAGAGGGAGACAGAGAGAGGGTGACAGAGAAAGAGAGACAGACAGACACAGATAGATAGAGACAGACAGAGACAGACAGAGTGACAGAGAGAGAGAGAGAGACAGAGAGGGTGGCAGAGAGAGCGAGAGAGGGTGGCAGAGAGAGCGAGACAGGGTGGCAGAGAGAGCGAGAGAGGGTGACAGAGAACGAGAGAGGGTCACAGAAGGAGAGAGGAAGAGAGGGTGACAGAGAGAAAGTGACAGAGAGTGACAGAGAGAGAGTGAGAGAGACAGAGAGAGATATAAAGAGAGAGAGAAAGAGAGAGAGCAGGAGACAGAGAGAGGGAGACGGAGAGAGGGTGACAGAGAGAGCGAGAGAGGGTGACAGAGAGAGCGAGAAAGAGTGACAGACAGACAGAGAGAAAGCGAGAAAGAGAAAGAGGGAGACAGACAGAGGGTGACAGAGAAAGAGAGACAGAGACAGACACAGACAGAGACAAACAGAGACAGACAGAATGACATAGAGAGAGAGACAGATAGAGAGAGAGGGTGGCAGAGAGAGTGAGAGAGGGTGACAGAGAGAGAGTGTCAGAGAGAGAGTGTCAGAGAGAGAGTGTCAGAGAGAGAGTGACAGAGAGAGTGACAGAAAGAGAGAGTGACAGAGAGAGAGTGACAGAGCGAGAGAAAGTGACAGAGAGAGCAAGAGAGAAAACGAGAGAGTGGGAGACAGAGAGTGGGAGACAGAGAGTGGGAGACAGAGAGTGGGAGACAGAGAGAGTGTGACAGAGAGGGTGAGAGAGAGAAAGAGAGGGAGTGAGAGAGAGAGAGAGAGAAAGAGTGACAGAGAAACGCAGAGACAGAGAGAGTGACAGAGACAGGCAGAGACAGAGAGAGAGAGTGACAGAGAGACACAGAGAGAGAGAGACACAGACAGAGAAAGAGACACAGAGAGAGAGACAGAGACACAGAGAGAGACAGAGACACAGCGACAGAGAGAGGGTGATAGAGAGAGTGAGAGAGGGTGATAGAGAGAGTGAGATAGGGTGACAGAGAGTGAGAGAGGGTGGCAGAGAGAGCGAGAGAGAAAGAGAGAAAGTGAGACAGGGGGAGACAGAGAGTGGGAGACAGAGAGAGGGTGACAGAGAGAGGGTGACAGAGACGGTGAGAGAGAGAAAGAGAGGGTGACAGAGAGGGTGAGAGAGAGAAAGAGAGAGTGACAGAGAGGGTGAGAGAGAGAAAGAGAGGGTGACAGAGAGAGGGAGAGAGAGAGAGAGAGAGAGAGAGAGGGGGGGGTCTGGTCTGCGGGCAGCACCGGCATAACTTTATGTCGAGCCCACAAGACACAGACCAGACTGAACTAAGGCAGTTTCTCTCTGATCTGCTTCAGCAAAACCAGGCTATGGCGGATCAAATTGTGGCATTAACACGTCAGGTCGCCATACTCTCGGCCCGAGTACCGGCCGCTTCTTCTCCTATTGTTAACCCCCAGCCCACAAGCGCAGCTAGCAGCTATGACGTAAGAATTCCACCCCCCAAGCCTTACGCAGGAGAACCGCAAGAATGTAGGGGTTTCTTCAACCAGTGTGAGGTGCAGTTCAAAATGACCACCCACCTCTTCGATACTGGATGTAAAAAGCTAGCCTACATTTATAACCTCCTGATGGGCAGTGCCCTGGCTTGGGCTTCCCCAGTCTGGGAGCAATGTTCTGACCTCACCCAGGATTATCAGACCATTAAGGCTGAGTTCCAGCAAGTGTTCGATTCCCCCGCCCGCTGGGAGATGGCATCTGTTTCTCTCCTTCAGATCACTCAAGGGCGACGAATGGTGACGCAGTATGCCATGGAGTTCCGGACCCTCGCAGCTGAGACTACCTGGGGGCAGGAGGCTTTAGTCTCAGTATTCTGTCAAGGCATAGCTGATCCCATCAAGGATGAACTCGCTCGTCAACCCAGGCCAGATCAATTGGAGGTTCTCATCGAACTAACAGTCCGTATGGATAAACGCATCCAGGTATGCCACTGTGAGCACCAGCGCCCTCGCTTTTCTAATTTTCAAGCTTCCTTCCTCACTACTCCTGTCAGTACTCCTGCGGTTATAAGTGCTACCACTCCTCTTCGCCCAGCCGTGGAGCTACTTGAGCCGATGCAATTGGGGGTACTGCTGCGACACACTTTATTCGAGCAAATACACAGTATGTACCTGGCAGATACCTGGAATGCGCCGCTCCTCACCTCTGACAAGCCCCGTTGCATTTGCCTTCCCAGCCTGGGTTCATGCCTGGCTGATGGGCGGCTGATCTGTTAAATGATAATGATTAGGATTTAATAGGCTGCAATGCTTCGTGTGTCTACCAGATGGCATAAATTCATGAATTGTAATGCAGTATATATATATATATATATATATATATATATACTGTGCAGTATTGCAGCCAGCGGGAATAAAATGCTTCAATCCCTGCCTGAAAAATAACTCAATGCACTCGGGCAGAAAACAGTCACAAACCTCAATACACCCGGGTATACCCGAATTCGTGGGACTAGCCGAGCTCGAATAAAGTGTGTCGCCAGTGTACAACGCATCCGCACACCTATACGGCAATTTCCGCCACGCCGGGGGATTGTGTTTCTACTCCGGATCCGCTGAGCACCTGGTTTGGGAATGCCCTTCGCGGCCGGGAAACGGGAACACCCAGTGAGTACTGAGGGGCTCTGTCTGGGTGTCATGTCTCCTCGTCCCCTCCACAAGCGAGAATTCTCTAATAGATTCACTATACCTGTGTCTCTTACAGGCGATAAGTTTCATACCTCTACCGCAGCGTTTATTGACTGTGGAGTAGGAGGAAATTTTGTGGATCTTGAATTCGCCAGGCTAAACCCCATACCGCTCGTGAGAAAAGAAAGACCTATCGCGCTGGTCGGTATAGACGGACTTCCCCTTTCCCCGGCATACATCTCCTTAGAGACGGTTCCTTTCCTTCTGACCACACACCCTCACAAGGAGACCTTAGTCCTCGGCACCATTCATGCTCCTGGCACACCCATAACCCTTGGCCTTCCATGGCTACAGCTAAACAATCCACTGATTGATTGGACTTCCTCTTCTCCCATCACTTGGAGACCGAGGTCAGGCTAAGCGCCCCTTCCCCTTATTACCGAACTGTTTGATAAATTACAGGGGGCTAAGATCTTTTCCAAGTTGGATCTACGTGGAGCCTATAATCGGGGGGACGAATGGAAGATGGCCTTTAACACACGTAGCGGCCACTACGAGTATCTTGTAATGCCCTTCGGGTTATGTAATGCCCCAGTAGTCTTCCAGGACTTTATTAACAACGTTTTTCGTAAGGTACTCAACATTTTTGTAATTGTTTACTTGGATGACATCCTGATTTTTTCCGAAAATGTCCAGGATCATATTCGCCACACTTCCTGAGTTCTCTCTCGTCTCCGTGAACACCATCTTTACGCCAAGCTGGAAAAGTGCACCTTTCATCAGACCTCTACTCAATTCCTGGGTTACATCATTTCAGATGAGGCTTTTATGATGGATTCTGGTAAACTTCAGACAGTGACGGAATGGCCCAGACCTAATACCCTCAAGGCCATACAACACTTTTTGGGATTTGCGAATTACTATCGTAAATTTATACGTAATTTTTCTACTATTGTGGCGCCCCTTACAGCTCTTACGAAGAAAGGGGCAGATCCTTCTGCTTTGTCACTGGAGGCTCTGTCCACCATCAAAGTACTCAAGGAAGCATTTGTATCCGCACCTATTCTCCGTAAACCAAACATCAATTGCCCCTTCGTGTTGGAGGTTGATGCCTCTGATTGTGGCGCAGGGGCATTTCTGTCTCAGAGACCTACGCCCCAAGACAAGCTACATCCCTGCGCATACTTCTCCAAGAAGTTATCACCTGCTGAGAGGAATTACGACGTGGGTAACAGGGAACTCCTGGCTGTGAAGATAGCTCCCCAAGAGTGGAGACACCCCTTGGAGAGGTCGAAATAGCAGTTTACTATCCTCACGGATCACAAAACCCTTCTCTACATCGAGAACGCCCGACGCCTTGGTCCACACCAGGCTCGTTGGGCTCTTTTTTTCTTCTTCCAGATTTGATTTTCACCTTTCTTATATTCCCGGGACAAAAAACGTAAAGGCGGACGCACTTTCCAGACAACATTCCTCAGAGGAGAGACCAAAGGAGTCCTTGGAGACCATCCTTCCATAGGAGAGGATTCTCGCCACATCTACCTCCAAGAACCTTGATAAGATTATGCATTCTCAGAGATGCATTCCAAGGACTTGGCGGTTCCCGACAACAAACGCTTTGTATGTCCTAAATTTGTTCCTGAAGATCTGAATTGGGGCTACTCTTCAAGATCCACAGGTCATCCAGGTTTAAAAAAATCTCTTGACCTTATTCGTCTAAATTTTTGGTGGCCCAAAATGTCCCAAGATATTTTGTAGTATACCTGCGCTTGTCCTATCTGCGCGCTGAACAAAACACTCCATCAAAAACACCAAGGTTTTCTGTTACCTCTACCAGTCCTCGATCGCCCCATGTCCCATATTTCAATGGATTTCATTGTGGAGTTGCCCAAATCCAGAGGAATGAACACAATCTTGGTGGTCGTGGACAGATTCTCTAAGATGGCTCATTTTATTCCACTTAAGGGACTGCCAACCTCTCCCGCCCTTGCTGATATCTTTACGGAACAAAATGTTTCGGATTCATGGGATTCCTTCCTCTATTGTTTGTGACAGAGGGTCCCAGTTTGTGTCCAAGTTTTGGAGAATTTTCACCAAGAGATTGGGCATCTCTTCCTCTTTCTCCTCTGCCTACCATCCACAGTCCAATGGAAAGGCGGAGAGGATCAACCAGGCCCTGGAGAAGTATCTGAGATGCTTAATATCTGATTCTCAAGATGATTGGACTCAACTCCTTCCTTGGGAGGAGTATGCTGTTAATTCCACTAAGAATGAAGCCACCCGTTAGTCACCTTTTTTTTTAAAATATAAATTATGGGTTTCACCCTCCCGGCTTGCCCATCTCCAACATTCCTTCTGGGGTACCGGCCGTAGACGAACGCATTTCTTCTCTCCAAAAAGCATGGTCCTTGATTCAAACTACACTTCTCGACTCTTCCCACAGATCTAAACTTCAGGCCGATCGCCACTGTTATCCTGCGCTCAGGTACAGGCCAGGGGATATGGTATGGCTCTCTTTAAAAAATATCCACTTAAAGGTACCATCCCCAAAATTGGCACCTAAATTCCTGGCTCCTTTCTCTATTTTAGAACAGATCAATCCTGTGGCATTTCGCCTCCAGCTACAGCAGTGGTCCAGCTACAGCAGCGGCAGCTTTTACTCGAACAAATCACCGGCTTTTACCTGGCATGTTCCTGGAATGCCACGCTCTTCACCCGGAGCATGCTGCGCTCCCAGCCAGGCGCATGCCCGGCTGACGCGCGTTGATGTGTTAATTGATAATGGTTCAGGATTTACTAGGCTGCAATGCTTCGCGTGTCCGCCAGATGGCATAAATTCATGCCTCTGTCACATGGTATACTAGAGCCAATCAGAGTAGGGATGGAGTTCCCATGCTCTGATTGGCTACCATGTGAGGGCGGCCATGTGTCTTTTCATGATGTCATCTTAAAGGCAATTGAAGCAAAGCCATTCTGATTGGCTGTGCTTTCATTGCCTTTAAGTGACGTCATCATTTTTATTTTTATCGGCCAAAACACATGGTTTTCACGGCCCAATCAGGGCCGTGGGAACCATATGACGAAAATGTGACGTCATAGGCCTTTAAAAGCCTATGTCGTCTCATTTTGAAGCCAGACGCCGAGGAGGAAGGACCTCCTACAGAAGAAGGCCAGGGCGTGGCCGAAGACGGAAAGAAGACCCCGCCCCGCCCAGAAGAAGATAGAAGAAAGAAGAATACAGATGAAGATGAAGATGGATTACAAGTAGAAGACCCGTGGATTGATTTGGATTTCTAGATTAATGTTTATTTTTTTATGGTTTATTATTTTATGGGTTCCTGTGCCTGGTGGATTGGTTCGTAAGCTGCGCAACGGGAGTCGGTGGGGGCAAGTAATGGTAAGTGAACTAAAGAAATGTATATTATTTAACTTGTTAATTTTTTTTAAAGCTTTTTTAACATGTGTATTTTTTTTGTGGTATATCATTTCTTGGTATGTATGTATGTATATATGTCTAGAGAGACATATACATACAGGGTAAGAAATGATGTTGTTTTAAAAGCTTTCTTTCATGTGTTTTAAAATAATTTGTCTATGCTGCTATGCTTTATTGTGTGTTTAAAGTATTTTAAAATTAGATAGATGTAATTGTTGATATTGTGTGCTTGTGTACAGGGTTAGCCTTGGTTTTAAAGTTTGTATTCCGGTTGGTACTTATATTATTTCACATGCTAAATTGTTCTGCTCCAGGCGTGAATTAGTTAATTGTTTCATTGTTCGAGATGGACTGTCAATTGTTTAGGGATGTAAATAATGATTGCTTATTGATTTTTGTTTTCTTGATTTGTTAAAATAGTTGACTTGTTTGGAGTTATCTGTATTTTGCTTGCAATGATATTGTTCACATTCATTTGCAGAATGTATATGGTGCATAGATTTTATGCATCATTTATACAATGTAAATGCAATGTATTGATTGGAATGTGAGGTTTTTCTTTGTCATTTGATGATTTAGATTGTAAGATCAGTTAGGTTAATTAGGCCTCGTTCAGGGTGCCAGCTGCAGGACTCGGAGGGCGGGAGGGAGGCAGTGCGGCAGTTTGCTGGGCGATCTGTGTTTATCCCCCAGCAGACTTTTCAGGGTTGGGGAGGGGGCGGGGTTACACACAGCAGGGTAAGTATCGAGGTTGCAGTCATGAAATCATTCTGAAGAATGATTTAATTGGCTGCCTAGGTCCCAGTGACGCTGCTGCAGCTCCAAAAAACGAAATTTTCGTTTATTGAAACTGTAGTCAGCTTCAACTCCTGGCTTCGGAGACAGGGCGGTTGCTACCCTGACAACCAGTATTCAAATTGAATACATTGTTTCTCACGGCAGCACGCATGACAGCACGCCCTCCCTCCGAAGCCAGCACCCTGAACGAGGCCTTCAAGGAAATTCATTGTAATGTAGTGTGTCTGTATGGAGAAGTGTTATTTGTAGTACAGTATGATTTTGATAACACTTCTACATTTATTTGTATATTTGTTCATCATGTGTGTGTATATACTGTGTATATATATATATATATATATATATATATATATATATATATACACAGTGGTTGACAAATCATCAAAAAATCTACTCGCCACACAAAAACATCTACTCGCCACCTAGTACCAAACGTGTGCTGCTTGGGCCAATATTTACTCGCCCGGGGGTTAAATCCACTCGCCCGGGGCGAGCAAATGTATAGGTTTGTCGAACACTGTATATATATATATATATATATATATATATATATATATATATATATATATATATATATATATGGATTGTTGAGATATATATATATATATATATTTGTTTATCTTCATGTATTTATTTATTTAGATTTATTTATTAATTGTTTGGCTGCTGTGCGTGAATTTTTTTTATTGTGGGTAGCGGGGGTGGGCGAAGGGGGTATTTGGCCCTTGGTGTGAGTTTAGGACTTGCAGGGGGGTTGCGGGTGCACTTAACCCCTTCACGGCCGTAGCAGTTAATACCGCTACGATCGTGAAGGGGTTAAGTGCACCCACTACCCCCCGAAAGCCCTAAACTACCACCGTTGGGGCTAATACCCCCTTCACCCACCCCCGCTACCCACAATAAAAAAAAATCACACACAGCAGCAGCACAATTAATAAATAAATCTAAATAAATAAATAAATACATGAATATAAATAAATACATTTAAAATACATTTTTATTCATAGTGTAGATGTGCAGAGGGTCTCCGGAGCTGAACCGCTGTGGTTTTAGGTCCGGGGACCCCCTGCTCCCCGAGATACAGGCCCCTTTAGGGGGTGCCGGTATCCCTCTGCTTGGTTTACATGCTGCGGTCACGTGATCGGGACCTTTAAATGCAGAGGGATACCGGCACCCCATAAAGGGGTCTGTATCTCGGGGAGCAGGGGGTCATCGGACCTGAAACCAACACGGTTCAGCTCCGGAGACCCCCTGCACATCTACACTATAATAAAAATGTATTTTAAATGTATTTATTTATATTCATGTATCAGCCGCACAAATCCTGAGAGGCTCCTTGCAGTCCTCCTGATCTGCCTCCATCCCTGATTGGTCAGCCCAGCCTTATCAGGCATCTCTGAGCCCTCACTCATCGCTACTCACAGACAACCCTCAGGGAGACCCAGGGCGCGTAGCGCAACTCCCGCCTACTCCCACCTCCACTTTCGCAGGCCGTCAGCTTCCCCATCGCCGCAGGGCCGCTTCCATCAGCAGTTCCGTCGCTCCCGCTCCTCAGTGGGAAGCATGGTCCCTCCATCCAATGCGCACACGTGCGCCCTCCTACAACTCTGGTCACATGCACGTGAAACTTACAGAGCACGCGCCCAGCATCCGTTCTTTAGCTCCACCCCTACAGTAAGGTTCTGCCCGCATACACCACGCAGGCACACTCAGTGTGCTCACCTGAGTTGTATCAGCTGCACCAAACCTGAGAGGCTCTCTGCAGTCCTCCTTATGTGCCTCCATCCCTGATTGGTCAGCCCAGCCTTATCAGGCATCTCTGAGCCCTCACTCATCGCTCGACATATTCTCTTCATGGAACTTGTTTGGTATTCTCTTGGTGATTCTACAGGTTCTGACATGGCTCGTACGACTACCCCCTTTGGCTCCCGACCTCAGCTCTCCTCGGACTACGTATACTCTGGCATCCCACAATCACGGCTTGGACCTCGGCTCTCCTCATCTCTCCACTCTCTGACCTTGGCAAGTTATCCACTATACTACTCCTACACCCGGAACCGGCAAGTATTGTCTACCTTATCTACATCTGGCCTGGCAACGCTTAACACCACACTCCGGACGCGCTCCTTTTGCTGAGGGTTGTGTATTCCTACTTCCCTCTTCAGTACAGGGGAGGGGTGTGGTTTGCGAGCATCACCGGCATAACAGAATGGAGGCAGAGAATGGAGACAGGTAATGGGGGCATGGCAGGAAGGCAGGGAATGAAGGCATGGCAGGGAGGCAGGGAATAGAGGCATGGCAGGGAGGCAGGGAATAGAGGCATGGAGCTCACATTCTTGCTCCTTGCAGTAGGATCCAAAGGGAGGGGCCAATTTCACAGTGCGGCTCACATAGGGCCTGGCTGCCTGCCAAAAAAAACAGCAGGCCAGCAAGTCGCGTCAGTCCAAACGGGTAGGGGGATTTTTTTTGTTTGTTTGTTTGTTTCGGCGTGAGCAGGGGAATGAATTCAAAACTGCGTGGCCGCTTGGCAGGTCGCCAGCGGTCTATATCCTGTCGCCCCATGCGACCAGATTTGTCGATCACTATATATATATATATATAAATATATATATATATATATATATATATATATATGTATATGTGTTTGTGTGTATATATATATATATATTATATATATATATATATATATATATATATATATGTGTTTGTGTGTATATATATATATATATATATATATATATATATATATATATATATATATATATAGCAACTGTAAATATTACTGTATGTTCGTTTGCATGTCTTAAACAGGTCTGCAACCCTGTCTCTCTCCATTATCTCCCAGCACACATTAATAATTGTGGTGAATACCTAGTCTAGTCTCAACCAGCATAGCCAGTAACCAACCTCACACTGATAATACCCATCAAGGTTGAAACATGTCTGTGAGTGGGTTTACTGGCTTTGCATCTCATCCCAGCCTCTGTCTAAAAGCTGTGTTTAAAACAGCATGCATTGGCTTGAGGATTTGCTTGTGTAATACGAGCTTGAGACAAAAGGCGGCACTGTGTGCTCATTTGCATGTCATTTCCCAGAATCCCTTGCTGCAGTGGAAACACTGTGTGCTGGGCGATAATGGGGAGTGGCAGGATTTCAGACCTGTCTAAGACATGCAAAAGAACATACAGTAATATTTACAGTTGCTTTATGCTTTACTGTGGAGGGTTTTTGTCACCTATGTGTGTGTAAATATTGTGTGTGCGTGCGTGCGTGCGTGCGTACGTCATAATACTGAGTTAAGTTATGGTGAGTAAAAAAAGTGACAAAAACCCTCCACAGGAAAGCAAATATGCAAATACAACTGTATGCTCATCTGCATGTCTTAGGCAGGTCTGCAACCCCGCCTTTCCCCATTATCACCCAGCATACAGCACTTCCACTGCAGCAAGGGATTCTGGGAAATTACATGCAAATGAGCACACAGTGTCACTTTTTGCCTCAATAACCATTTTTAACATAGTTCCCTATAGGCTTAAGCTTGCTGCATGGTCACAGCTTTGAGCACAGCCAGGGTTAAGGTGCATACCCAGAAAACCACCCACAGACAGCTGTTTCGACCTTGATGGGTCTCATCAGTGTGGGGTTGATTTTAACTGGGTATGCAAAAGAGGCTATGGGATAGGCTATAACATAATACTGAGTTAAGTTATGGTGAGTAAAAAAAGTGACAAAAACCCTCCACAGGAAAGCAAATATGCAAATACAACTGTCCTGTATATGTCCCTTTGATAAAGTTGCATTTGTTGCGACGAAACGCGTCAAGGACGTAACCTACGACATTACATCATCACGTAGTGTGCTCCTTTACGGCCGGGGAGCACATGCAGTGAATTCAAGGCCAACTCTGATACCAAATTACTTTGGAGGATTTCGAGTGAACCGAAGGGACAGCGCTGTTTGAGTGACCATATCAAGCGAATTTTGGACTCCCTGCTGCAGTTTGTACATGCCTGGTGGTGATTATATATCACAAATTGCTTTATATTCATTTTAACCTTGTGAGTGTTTTTAATCCCTCCATCCACCCTTCCCCAACATTAAATGTTACAGTGTTACACTATGGGGCGTGCGCTCTCTGTTTTGTTTTTTCTATAGATTCTGCTGTGGAGCTGGTTACTCCATGTGAGAGCTGCCGTGGACCCCTGGGATCTGTACATTTGTTCTGGTGCTACAGTATTTGTCAGGACTCTGCACAGGTTTTGGACATTGGACTTTTTATATTTCATATGATATCCTGTGTTATCCATATGATTGGTCTAGTATAATGGTGCTTGCTGTACACTATTAATTGTTTTATTAATTTTAGTTGAACTATATATTTACATTTATTGTAATATATTGGTACACAATTATTCACCTCCTGGCGCTACTTTTTTCTTATATATATATATATATATATATATATATATATAAGACCAAATTTCCAGTATCACCTACTCTGTATATGCTACCGAAGGTTCACAAACATCCCCAAAATCCACCTGGTAGGCCCATTGTAGCAGGGATTGGTGGCATGAGTGAACCAATTAGCCGCTTTATTGACACCTTCCTATATCCTATAGTTGAGACTCTGCCCACATTCCTACGGGATACTATGGATGTGTTATCCAGATTGGACGAGATTGTGGTAGATTAAGGTGTAATTCTAGCAACCTGTGATGTTGAGGCATTATACCTCAATTAATCACAAAGATGGATTGGAAGCATCTCATAATTTCCTTACAATGACAACATTGACAAAACCATTGATAGAATTTTTGATGCAGCTGTTGACATTTACCTTGACGCATAATTATTTTCTTTTTAAGAATAAGTTCTACTTGCAGTTAAGGGGGACAGCAATGGGGGCGGCATGTGCCCCCTCATATGCAAACTTATTTTTAGGTTGGTGGGAAAGAGAAGTGGTTTTCTCGGAGGCAAATAGTGCCATGACAGATCGGGTACTGTTGTGCTTGAGATACATCGATGATGTTCTGATCCTCTGGCAGGGCAGTGCAGAGGATTTTGAGCGATTTGTCGCTGTGCTCAACCACAACAGTCTCAACATTAAGTTAACATCTAAATTCAGTCATACCTCAATCGATTTCTTAGATCTTTGTATCAAGATTGAGAGCAATGGGCACCTCAGTACTGATATTTTCAGGAAGGAGACTGCCACTAATGCCATCCTGCACGCCTCAAGTTCCCACCATTTCCATCAAATTGCCGGAGTCCCGACTGGTGAATTTATTCGCCTAAAGCGTAATTGCTCTGATCCCCTTATTTTTGAATCACGAGCAGTGGAAATGAAACACAGATTCCATAATCGAGGCTATAGCCAATCCACCATTAAGAAAGGATATGAACGCAGCAAATGTATGAGCCGGGTATCCCTTTTGAAACCCAAATTAAAACAACAGGATTCCAACAAAATAAGATTTATAGGCACGCACAATCAACAATGGAATCAAGTGCGGGAAATCCTTCAAAAACATTGGCCTATACTTATGATCGATTCAGATCTCAAACACAAACTAGGCCCTAAAGTGGAACTTACAAGCAGAAGATCACCAAATTTAAGAGATAAATTGGTCCACAGCCACTACACTATACCCAGCCCAACAACATTTTTGTCTACATTTGACAAGAAGGGTTTCTTTAAATGTGGTGGCTGTCCAGCTTGCAAGTTTATAAAACCAACATCCACTTTTAAGGATAGTAAGGGCATCAATGAGTTCACCATCAAACAATTTCTTAATTGTAGATTTAAAGGAGTTATCTACTGCTTAATGTGTCCTTGTAACAAGACATACGTTGGTATGACAACAAGGGAAGTACGCTTTAGAATAATGGAGCATAGTAGGAATATTAAAAATGCTAAGAGGGATTTAGAATCATTCAAGAAAATCACAATGGTAGCCAAACACTTTTTGCAGGAACATGAAGCTGACAATTCACTTCTTTCTGCATTTGCCATAGAGCGTGTCTCCCTGGGGATACGCGGGGGAGACTTTGAGAGAACACTCCTACAACACGAATGCAGGTGGATTGTCACATTAGGTTCAATGATCCCAAGTGGTCTTAACGACTACTTGGGTTTTTCTATGTTCCTATGATATGATTTGATTTCTTTATCATCAACTGCTTCTGTTTTAATGCATGTTCATATACTATCTTGTTTTTCTATTACAGGTGATACTGCAAGGTTTGTATGGAAACAATGAAGTAACAGTTTATATCTGAATATACTTTTTTAATATATTTTTATGGGGGTTTTCTGGTTTACGGGAATTAGGTTTTGATTGTTTTTTATATTAATTTATTAACAGTTCGGACAGTTTTCCCTACATACCGTCCTCTTTTTAGTTAAATATGCAGATATTCCTATTTAATTATTTGTTGCTTTATTGTTTCCTAATGGCAGTGATAATGATTTTTTCTAAATAGGATATGAGATGCTTTGGAAGATTTGCCTTAACTTTTGTCTCTTTCCCTCCTTTATCATAGATCAGCCTATATGTTATACTTTTGCTGGTTATCCCCTGTACCTTTTTTGAATGCCACAACACTGTCTCGACATGGCACTACTCTCCTTCCATGTATAAATATCTACCCACAAAAAAACCCATTTGGCTATAAGGGATATTTCTCAGGACGAAATTCCCCATACATATGCACGCAAATTTGCCTAATTAGGTGGCTACTAAGTCAGGATCTCATGGACCTACGATGTAATAAAGGATGCTGTTTCTATCACTACAGACAGGGTCCACTGACTGCTGTGAATCACTGTATGTTTGGGCACCTCAACATCTACTGCCCATGCGCGAGGATTTGTCTGTACCAACTCTGACCAATTATGATCAGAATTCTTCTGAGGGCGATTTACCCATTCAAAGATGGCCGCTGAAATCCGCAATATCAATTGCGCATATGCGAGAGGCCAGGGACAGCTCTTATGCGCTCGCTACGAGATTGTGACGTCACTAAGGGCAAAACATGAAAAACCACAACCAAGATGGCGGGCGCAACCGTCACTCTGCTAATGCGCATGTGTGGTGTTTTACTCACAATTCTCGCGGGACTAAATACAGCTGCTGATCGTAGAGATACTACCTGTCAGCACTAATCATCGAGGCAATTAATTGCATCTGTAAAACATGGCTTTTTGGCGCGAATGACGCGATTGTCTGCTACCTATTTAAATGCTCCTGTCACATAGCCATAGCACCACTCGTGAGGAAGCCTTTGTGGGCGAAACGCGTTAGTGGGCTATTTTTAACTTTTGCTGCTGCTGACCCTGCCTGCCTATTGTCTTATTCTGGACTATCACCATGTCCAACATGCCTGGACTTTATTTGTGGACTGTGCTGTGCTGATTGATGTTTGCAGTACTTCATTTTCAAGGAGCTGAGTATTTCTGTTTATCCATCCCACCCTTTGTTTTCCCATTTGCTTATATTTATGTATTTGGGTCACTAAATGAACTACTCTATATGTATTCCTTGCTCTAATACTTTTTGAATCGCTATAGGTTCATCCTTGTGTTATTGACACTTTCACTTCTATCAGTACAGCACTAATGTTTTTTCTGTGTATTTTTTCTTAGCTTAGCTATTTTGACCTATGATGTCTTTCAGCCATTAACATTTGGTGACCAGCCGGTCTGTATTGCTTCATTGCGGGAAACAACTTTTTCCCTCAGTGAGCAAGGTCTCTTTAGGGCATCATTTTTCATTTTTTTGGGTTCAATATATTATGTTTTTCATCAATATTTTTTTGGTTTTTTTTTGTCCACTAATTTATTTTTAGTCAGGTAGGCTCACCAGTCAGTTGTTTGTATTTCTGTTATTTTTTGGATTTAATTAAAGTACCCTTTTTATTTTTGCAAATATTTGTCTGAGTGCTACTTCAGAGGTTTCTTTTTCTTCTGTGTTTTCATATCTATATTTTTCCTCTAGCACCACCTACAGCTTATACTTTATTTCTGTTACAACTATATCAGTTATATTTCTCTGATTTAGGTAGGTTTATTTGACATTGCATTAATTTTTTGGAAGTGACGCGGTATTCACTTTTGTGTGTATGATATATATATATATATATATATATATATATATATATATATATATATATATATATATATATATATATATATATATATATATATATATATATATATACAGTGTTCGACAAACCTATACATTTGCTCGCCCCGGGCGAGTGGATTTAACCCCCGGGCGAGTAAATATTGGCCCAAGCAGCACACGTTTGGTACTAGGTGGCGAGTAGATTTTTTTGTGTGGCGAGTAGATTTTTTGGTGATTTGTCAACCACTGTATATATATATATATATATATATATATATATATATATATATACACACATATATATATATATATATATATATATATATATATATATATATATATATATATATATATATATATATATATATATACATACACTGCAGAATAAATGAGTTCTTCAGCATTAGGTTATTTGGACTAACAATTTATGTCATTGGACAAGCTTTCGAGAGTTTTCCTCTCTTCTTCAGGTAGGCAATACTGATACAAAGATTTCTACGATTTAGACAGGGATTGGGGGGGGGGGGGGGAAAGGAAGAATAAAGAATTCCAGGCACTGGAATGGTGTTAAAACTATGGGCTCTCAGTTTTGATACATGATACTCTTATGATACATGCACATGATACATAAACCTTGGCCCCCTGCAGAAGCACTTACCAAAATGCCCTCCTACTGTCTGTACGTTCCTCCTACATACCAATTAGACTGTAAGCTCCTCGGAGCAGGGACTCCTCTTCCTAAATGTTACGTTTATGTCTGAAGCACTTATTCCCATGACCTGTTTTTTATATTATTTGTTATTTATATGATTCCCACGGTTATTACTACTGTGAAGAGCTATGTACATTATTGGCGCTATACACAAAAAGACATACAATACAATAAAGTAAAATGTGCCAATTTTTAATATGTGCTTAAACTTCAGTTATTTTTGTAGAACTTACTGCCATTGATTCTCTTATCGTTTAATTAGCACATTTGTGGAGGTAACTGGGAAATTTCTAATCAGCAAACTATTTTGAAGAAGTTGTTGGACTACTGGAACTTTGGAATTTGTCCAATATCTAAGTTGGCATTTTATTAGAACGTTTTTAGTCAGCTGATTAATTCCTAGACTGCTGTCCTATAGGATGGATCTACATACACTGCAACTTAACTACGTTGCGAGGAAACAGCATTTTAAATATGTTAAATAAATTCGTTCGAGAAAATACGCTTAACATACAATTTCTCCAGTTTCATAAACTTCATATTTTTGTTACTGTACATTTTACCATGTTCTGTATTAAACCCCAAAACTACCAAATATTTTCTCTTTCCTCAGTGCTCATACTGATACTTGCATTTTTCAAACACACTATAATGTATTACTCAATATATGAAATGTAATATAACTATTAGCTGTAATTCAATAATTTCCTTGTCAAATCTTGTTTGTTTATATTCATTTCAAGGGGCCTATTCAATAAGCCCCAACATGTGTGATTGCCCCCTTCTGGGCTTATTGAATACGCTCCTAAGGAGTTCATTAAGTACAGTATAAAAATCAGCAATTTTGGTCATTCTAGAAACTGTTCTTTACAGATAGTTGTGAACTAAGCTTATATTTTTTGACAAACAAAAGCACTTATGTAAAAAAAAAAAAAAGGAATATTTACCTGAAGCCAACCAAAACTGTTACTGTCACGCAGACTAAACTAAATACTGCACAAAATGACCAGGCCAGATAAGCACACCATGGAGGGAGAACTGTATGCCCATAGTGAACAGAACTTTCAAACAGGCTACTGTCATCTATAAAGAAATTGAATTAGATGCAATTAGCAGAATTAAATGACATAGAAACATTAAATCATACATATTACATACTGCGGATGGATATGACTGTTCACCTATATATTTGTGTCCTAAAAATTGTGAGGTAGGTGCACGAGAGTAAATATTATAGTACACAGAGAGAACCCAAAGAAAAGGGCTCAAAGAACCCCACTATTTGCACTCATTACCATAAATCGCAAATTAAGTTCTCCTGTGGTCCAACAGCCAGATCCAAACCAGGGTAAGTAAAAGCGACCAAAACAAAAAAGTTTTATTACATGAATTATTACAAACTAAATTGTTAAAATTGTTAAAATTCCCCACGGAGGAGGTATGGACATAAAGGGAGTAAGGGCTACCAGATTGCTATAATAGAATTAATAGCCAAAAACTCTCTTCTCTCCTGCGATCCTTAGGTCATATCATAACCACTATCTCCTGACATTGGGAGTACTTCTGTACTCTAGATACAGACTAATCACTCAAACTAATGTCAGCTCTATATGTAATCAGGCTAGGTACTCCCTGTATCCAAATCAGAGCTTAGTTAACCAAATAGTTTCCACTGTAGAAATGGGTATGTATCCCATTTCGTATGCTAAACAACCAATGATGGGTTAACTCTTATTATAGGCTTAAGCAGTAAAATTCCGGGCATTACTGAAATCCCTGCCCTCTGATTGTTCAGAATTTTTGACAACTTGCCAACTCACCTCAAAGCAGAGATGCAGGGGCTCGCACTGAGAAAAAAACTGGCAAGTTTAAATCTTAACTGCAGCAGCCCTGCTCTCCTCACTGATCACACTGAACAAGCAGCCTCTCCCCCCTCTCTCTCACAGCTGCTAGTGCTGTCAGAAGCTGCAGTGTCCCAACTGGTAACTTTGTTGCTTGAAATAACGTAATGTTTCTAACCACATCTATTGCCTGTGCTACTCAAAGGTAATTTGTATTTCTTTTTATTTAGTTGTAGTTAATATCACAGTCCCCCCACTTCTCTCCCACATCCCCCCTCCATCCACCTCTCCCCCTCCATTCCCCCCAATTCTCCCCCTCGCCCCTTTTCTCCCCTCTCCCCCCTCACCTCTCTCTCTCCCCCCTCACCTCTCTCTCCCCCCCAACCTCTCTCTCCCCCCTCACCTCTCTCCCCCCTCACCTGTCTCCCCCCCTCACCTCTCTCTCCCCCCCTCACCTCTCTCCCCCCTCACCTCTCTCTCCCCCCCCAACCTCTCTCTCCCCCCTCACCTCTCTTTTGGAGCATCATGAGGACCGCAGGGTCCTACCAGAGGGGCAAGTACCCGTAGCTGCTGTGGTGGCAGCCGCTATTCAGCCCGGAGTGCAGTAGATCCGTCCAGCTCCGGGGCTGCAAGGACATGACGAGAGTGCTAGTGACCCCCCTGTCATGGGTGGTCTGGTGCCAGGGGTTGCGGATGAGGTAGCAGCTGCGGCTGCCAAGCGTGCCGTCCCTGGGCTCACTGCTCTTCTGGCTACATGGGGGAACGGGGGGTTAGCACTGCGGAGCGTGTACAGCTCCTGACAGCAGTGCTCGGAAGAACCCACAACTCCTACCTTGAAAACAGGGAACAAGGTCTTTCCCGGGTGGATCATCACAGCTTCAACAAGTTCGTGGACAGCACAGATGATCTCGATGAGTTCCTGAATGACTTAGAGACGCAGTGTTCCCGGTTCTGTATTCCAAGAAGGATGGTCAGACTGCGACCACTGTTATCTGGCAAAGCCAAACTGCTGTGATGGGTATTCCACGCATGGATGCCGATGACTACGGTCATGTGAAAAGCAAACTGCAAACCCAGAGTATGCCCTGACTCCCAAATCGTATCGGGGCAAGTTCCGGACGGGGTGGTACTCCCCGGAAAGTCATACAGCACCTATGCCGGTACGATGGCTTTGCATGGGACTCAATGGGTGGAGGGGAATGGGGTTACAAAATTCCATACCCTGCTGGAATTATTCTTTCAAGAGCATCTGCTGCAGCAGTTTCCCACAGATGTGAGGGGATGGGTCTATGACCATAAACCTCAGAACTATGAGGATGCAGCGAAAATGGTAAATGAGTATGTGGCCAGCCGAGTTGCAATGAAGGACCCTGTAGCACCCAAAGGTGTGCTAACACTACCGCTCAGTGGACACACCAGCCTGCGGCAGCAGACAACGCACCCAAGGCTGCAGAGTTCAAACATGAGAGGCGGTGTTACTCCTGCAATAAGGTTGGACATCTCAGGCCAGATTGTCTGGACCAGTCCAAGGGACCCCATCAGGGGAAACGCTCCCCAGCTGCGAGGCCGGTCACCCGTGTGCGTCTGGTACACACAGAGGAGCCAAGTAGAGCCGTGGAACCAGCCCAAAGAGGGATGCCCATTGGAGAGACTGCACTTGCCACCTCAGGACCAGCAGTGGAGAGCGGAGGACATCAGGTTGCTCCAGTGAGGATGCAGCCCAACGATGTCCGGCAGAAGCATCTGCAGAAGGTGACCACCGGAGACCGGCAGGCGGACGGCTTGCTAGACTTCGGTACAAAACTACCTGGATCCGCTGAATAAATTCAGATAGGTCTTCCCCCTCTTTCTGGCTAAGATGATAGTACTTGGACCATAGCTTGCTTTCATTGTCTTCTACGCCGTAGATCCGTGTTAGTGACGTCATCAGCTTTTGCGCTTTGTCTTCTGCATGTTAATCCCTGTACATTTTTATCATGGTGGATGCGGGAGGTCAAAGACACTCAATTATCATCTAAAAGTGAAAAAGGATTGGAAATAGTCCGCAATGTCCAAAAATGCACCATCAGCTCACCAGTTAGAAAGGCTTAAAAATGTTTATTTAAACTACATAAAAATGAGAAAAGGGACAAATAAAATACAAATACAAACACCTCCTACGCGTTTCATGCTCTAAGAGCCCTTTCTCAAGGGGCTTATCCCCCTTTTCACTTTTGCATTGCCCCACGATTGGTTAGACGCACTGAGGATCAGAGGGCACGCTACATGGGAGTTGGTGTTCATCATTTTCTCCCTTGTCGATCTCACGAAGGAGGGGAGCATTTACCGGAATGACCGGAAGTGCTCTTACGCACGTCCGGCACTCGGAAGCTCCACGCTGTTGATGTGAGGAGGCGCCGCTGATTTCGGGACCTTCACGTCTACACTGCCAGCAGGACAGCCTAGTGGAACATAAGGAGCGCTACAAGAGGGATCCACAGAGATATCCATATTGTTTCTCTGTCACGTTTATATCCCAGGTAGCGGTGTCCATTGAAGCTCCTTCACTGTCTGTTGCTGTCCTCAGTGATTTCTTCTATCAACACTCTACTCGACACCCACGTATTGACTTTCCCTCGTTACCCACCCCAGTTGTCCACTATATTATATTATTATTTCTGTGACTCCCTGTTCTAGAGCTTCTAGTAGCTTTGCCCTTTATGACTCAATTATCATCTGTCTCTTTACGGGGTCTGGGCAAGACCCTTTCTCTAGAACCTGTAAGGTGTAATCCTTCCATGCATCGAAGTCCTCTTCACCTGCAGGAGTAGGTTTGACCCCTGAAAATATTTTCAACTTACAGTTTTGCTGTGGTGAAGGAGGTTCGTTCTTGTTAACTCCCAGCTGCTGTATTTCTTTGGCCAGCATTTGTAAATCGCCCGCATGGTGAGAGCTGGGACTGCCCATACTCAAGTGGCAGATGGAACAGGATATGACACTGCCTTCGTCTCCACAAAGACTGTCGGGGGACGGTGGAGACAGACGCATAGCAACCTCTTGTAAGTCGGTATGAGAACCACAGGGTTCTGATTTCACCTGCCCGTTAGAGTAGATAATAGGACACCCGTTACTGAGCGCTCCATGGAACCATAAGTTGGATGGACCTCCATCTGCTACTAAGTCTTGTCCTCCACTTACTAAAACTGAGCACCACACTCCGCCTGTGTCAGTGCAGAAGCCTAGGATTTTTGCATCCCTCAGTCCTGAGTACTGACCCAGTAATAGGCATATGTCATAGGAGGAGGTATTAGCGGGGACTTATCCAACAGTGAGCGTCTGTTGAGGCGGGACTTGCTTCTTCAATGTCCATTCGTAAACCTCCTGGCAGGAAGGTAATGATAGGGCGAGCGACATAATTTAGTGACTAAGTTCTGGCACCCCAGGTCTGAAATCTCAGCAGCGCCTCCAAATGTAGCCCTGCTTCCCCCTAAACAAGAAGGCTTCCAGTGTTGCCGCTACCTGTTGGTAGAACCAAAGCCTCCGCAACTGGGAGCCTGGGATATACTTATCGTCTCTGCGCAGTGCCTCCACTGGCGCGGGATCCCAGCATAGTGGGAGAAGCCCCTCACTGGAACTAATATACACAATAATTAGACACAGGTATATTATAACAAGGTTTACTAAACACATATGAAAATATAGAATCCAACATAACACGGCCCTGCAAGACCTTCACATTCTGGGTGTAACCCTCAAAATCCTGGAGTGCCTGAGCACTTAACCCCATAGTGTCCACAAGCCAGTCCCTCCTCCAAAGAGTATGTGTGGGATAGCGCACTTCCCTTTGCGTAATGGGGCCTGTTGGTGCACATAAATAATACCTCCCTGGTCTCAGTCCAGACCAGATCAACTAGTAGGAGACTCTGTGGATTCGCGATGTGGTTCTTCACCGCAATCCACCGGCGAATCTACTGCGCAGATTCGTAGGTGGATGCCTCTGGAGGCGCTTCCAGCTGGAGGGTACCCCTTTAAAATAGTCTCTGTTGGAGTGTCCATGCTTTACACACAGGCAGCAGGCTGCATTTCACCTTCAGAGCGCACTTCAAATTCAGAGATAATGTCCTGCAGCAAATGTCTCTCACTGACACACTACTGGGGAAAGATCCCTGCAGCATACAGACATACTGTACACCAAATACAGTGACTCAGGGGATCTACCTTGGACCTGGGGGAGGGGAATCTGGCCTAGTCAAGGGGAGCACTGCTCCCTGGAAAATACCATCACATCCTCACTATCCAGATCACGCTTCCCCTGGTCTTTCTTGGCGCCAAATGTATCAACTACTTCTCCGCATTCTCAGGAGCCATATTGGTCCTCCTGCAACACACCCTTCCCCGGCGCTCTAACACGCTTCCCCAGTGCTCTCACATGCTTCCCCGGTGCTCTCACACACTTTCCCGGTGCTCTCACAACCTTCCCCGGTGCTCTCACACCCTTCCCCGGCGCTCTCACACCCTTCCCCGGCGCTTTCACACGCTTCCCCGGCGCTCTCACACGCTTCCCCGGTGCTCTCACATGCTTCCCCGGCGCTCTCACATGCTTCCCCGGTGCTCTCACCCTCCCACACACCACTCCCTTCTCGCTGCGGCTCTCACTCACACAGGCCGCTCCCCATCCCCGAGAGCACTCCTCCGGTTCTCTCCGCCTCTCCCGTGAATGTCACAGCACCTCCTCACCGGAGCGTCTCAGCCTTGCCGGGGGTCACGAACACCGCTGAGGAGCCGGAGGAGGAGGAGGAGGAGGAGGAGGAGGGCGGCCGGTACCAGGAGGAAGAGGAGGAGCGCGTCCGGGTGCAAGGTGAGGAAACACAGGGGAATGGGTCCCCGACTCCCCCCCTCCCTCCCCATTGCCCCTCGACTCCCCCCCTCCCTCCCCTTTGCCCCCCGACTCCACCCCTCCCTCCCCTTTGCCCTCCCCACCCTTCCACTACATGCCCCCCCTGCCCTTCCACTCCATGCCCCCCCTGCCCTTCCACTCAATGCCCCCCCATCCTTCCGCTCCATGCCCCCCCCCGCCCTTGCGCTCCATGCCCCCCCGCCCTTCCGCTCCATGCCCCCCCGCCCTTCTGCTCCATGACCCTACCCCGCCCTTCCGCTCCATGCCCCCCCCACCCTTCTGCTCCATGCCCCTCCCCCGCCCTTCCGCTCCATGCCCCCCCGCCCTTCCATGCCCCCACCCCCGCCCTTCCGCAAGCCGGGTATATCATCTAGTGATATATATGATATATATATGATATACTGCTGCGGCCAAGTTTATTCGAGCATTTGCCTGTTCTTGGCTGCAGCAGTAGCCTGGCGCGCGCCCGAGTGTGACGGGCGCGCGCCGAAGCAGCGGAAGAGCGCCCTCCGATCGGGGCGCTCTCCCTACCGCTACCGGGTCCGCCGGGTCCCCCGGAACCCCCTGCCGCCGTCCCGCAGATCGCGGGACACCAGGGCTCCCTCGGGGAGCCCTGGACGCGCGTGCAGGGGGCGCAGGCTCCCGAAGACGCGTGACCGCGGGGCAGCCACAAGCAAGCCGGGAAATATCCCGGCTTGCGGTACCGGCCACACTTTAATAAAGTGTGTCGGTAGTGTATAGGCAATTCGATACCGTATAGTGTATAGGCAATTCGATACCGTGTTAAGACGAATATCAGCTGCAGCAGTCCAAATGGTAGTCAAAAAATTATATTGTGGTAAGCAAGACATAATTCCAATATTTTGGTCCGCAAGCGGGACCTTGCGTGACATCACCTTGAGAAAGGTCCCGCTTGCGGACCAAAACGTTGGAATGATGTCTTGCTTACCACAATATATTTTTTTGACTACCATTTGGAGTGCTGCCTCTGATATTCGTCTCAACACGGTATCGTATTGCCTATTTTACCATATAGGATCTGCACCCACCCTATAGACTTACCAGACAGAGTGCCTACTGTTCCTTGTTATATACACACATATACAGTTATGTCCAGAAATAATTGGACACTGGCACAATTTTCATAATTTTGGCTCTGTACGCCAACACAATAGATTTGAAATAAAACAACCTAGATGCAATAGAAGTGCAGACTTTCAGCTTTAATTCAAGGGGTTGAACAAAACTATTGTATGAAACATTTAGGAATTGAAACCATTTTCATACACAGTCCCCTTATTTCAGGGGCTCAAATGTAATTGGACAAATGAACACAATTATAAATAAAATGTTCATTTTTAATACTTTGTCGAGAATCCTTTGCAGGCAATGACTGCTTGAAATCTGGAACGCATGAACATCACCAAATGCTGGATTTCCTCCTTTGTGATGGTTTGCCAGTCCTTTACTGCATCTATCTTCAGTTGTTGTTTGTTTGTGGGTCTTTCTGCCTTAAGTTTTGTCTTCAGCAAGTGAAATGCATGCTCGATCGGGTTGAAATCAGGTGATTGACTCGGCCATTGCAGAATATTCCACTTATTTGCCTTAAAAAACCTCCTGGGTTGCTTTCGCAGTATGATTTGGATCATTGTCCATCTGTAAAGTGAAGCGCCGTCCAATCAACTTCGCTGAATTTGGCTTAATCTGAGCAGAAAATATATCCCTATACACTTCAGAATTCATCCAGCTGCTTCTGTCTTCTGTCACATCATAAATAAACACTAGGGATCCTGTGCCATTGTAAGCCATGCATGCCCATGCTATCACACTGCCTCCACCGTGTTTTACAGATGATGTGGTATGCTTCGGATCATGAGCCGTTCCAAGCCTTCTCCATACTTTTTTCTTCCCGTCATTCTGGTATAGGTTGATCTTAGTTTCATCTGTCCAAAGAATGCTTGCTGTTCCAGAACTGGGCTGGCTTTTTTGGATATTGTTTGGCAAAGTCTAATCTGGCCTTTCTATTCTTGAGGCTTATGAATGGTCTGCATCTTGTGGTGAACCCTCTGTATTTGTCCTCGTGAAGTCTTCCCATTGTCACGGGAGACTTCTGTGGCAGGTAGGATCTCAGTGGCTGGAAAAGCAGGAGCGTCGTAGGGGTCACAAGCAGAGAT
Source organism: Ascaphus truei (assembly GCF_040206685.1). NCBI lineage: Eukaryota > Metazoa > Chordata > Amphibia > Anura > Ascaphidae > Ascaphus > Ascaphus truei. The sequence goes on from NC_134484.1 coordinate 293,152,624, forward strand.
CAGAGGCAGGCGGCAGATAGCGAAGTCAGGTAACAAGCAGGGGTCCGAGGCAGGCGGCAGGTAGCGAAGTCAGGTAACAAGCAGAGGTCGGCAATGAGGAGACTGGAACAGGACAGGCGGGGCAGGACAGGTCCGGGAGCAGGAACTGAGAACGGGGAGCAGGGAATGAGAACGGGGAGCAGGGCCTGAGACCGGGGAGCAGGGACTGAGACCGGGGAGCAAGGAACAAACAGGGACAAGCCAGATTACCAGCAAGGGCCTTTACTAAGAACAGAATCAAATACAGACGGGTACAGATCAGGATCAGAGACAGAGGCATGTGCATAGGAATCTGACTTGAAACAAAGGCAATTGAACCAACCAGGAAGCAGAAGCTATAAAAGGACAGAGACAGGAGCAACAAGAAGACAGACAGGCAGGCAGAGGAACCCAGAGGAAACAGAAGACAGTAGCACACCCAGTGGACAAAGAAGAACTATGGCTAAGCAGGAGGTCTAGGCGACACTGACACCCATTATGGTAGACTTGGATAATGATATGCCTACCTCCTGGAGAGTGTTCTTGGCTGGATGTTGTGAAGGGGTTCTTCTTTACCATGGAAAGGATCCTAAGATCATCCACCACAGTTGTCTTCCGTGCACCTCCAGGCCTTTTTGTGTTGCAGAGCTCACCAGTGTGTTCTTTATTTCTCAGAATGTAGCAAACTGTTGATTTGGCCACTCCTAATGTTCCTGCTGATGGATTTTCTTTTTTTTTTTGCAGCCTAGGGATGCCCTGTTTCACTTGCATTGAGAGCTCCTTTGACCACATGTTGTGGGTTCACAGCAACAGCTTCCAAATGTGAATGCTACACCTGGATCAACTCCAGACCTTTCACCTGCTTAATTGATGATGAAATAACGAAGGAATAGCCCACACCTGTTCATGAAACAGAGAGTGAGGCAGGCGGGTGATTTCCCATGAGAGCTGCCGTCTGTGAGCCTGTCCGTCTGCAGTGATGGTAGAAGTGAAAAGACACGAGAATACAGGCAGGTGGAAAGAGGGGATGACTTGGCAGGAGATCCAAGACGCAGGAGCAGAGAGTGACACCAGCTAAGCGGACCGGGTGCAGAGTCCGGCCAGCGTGAAGGTGCCCACACCACCACCAGATCAGGAGGAGCAGCGAGATAGGGGACGACTTGGTAATCTAACTAAGGCGCTGTACCAGAACTGAATCTCTGCTAGGTGGATGGAGTGCAGAGTTCAAGCAGTGTGAAAGTCCCCAAAATATCTCAAGTAAGAACAGTGCAAATTGATGTATTTTTATCTTCCAGCTGCATATCATCACGATTACCTACTATTTGAACTTTTGGTTATTACACCATGAAGCTCTGACAAGTAATCCATTAGAGACTATCCTTATACGAACTGAGATTTACATATTTTTTCTTATTTTTATTCATTTCAATTGACGATAATTCATCTATTTAACATCATATGTGGTGATATCCACAGTATAGCGGAATACTAAAAGTACAATTTACTTACTTTTAGTTTACAATATACTTATTATACACACACCAAAACTGCGTATAAATTTGGAATATAGATACTGCAAGTCTTACCCCACAAATTTGGGTATAATCTTGTATTTGCGCCAAATGCAGTAACATATATATGTATATGTATATATATATGTTATTGCATTTGGCGCAAATACAAGATTATACCCAAATTTGTGTGGTAAGACTTGCAGTATCTATGTTCCAAATTTATACGCAGTTTTGGTGTGTGTATAAGTATATTGCGCCTTGGATCTCCTGCCAAGTCATCCCTTGAGAAAGGTCCTGTTTGTTGGACCGAAACGTCGGTGAGTGTGCCAGTTTTTTACAATATACCTTTGGATATTGGATTATTGTGTGTGCTGTCTCTTCCCTGCTGCGTGGTCCTAGGATATATGTTCTGCCTGGTAAGGAATATACACACACACCTTTTTTTTCTGCGCAAAAACGTAGGGATACCATGTCCTCAAAAAAAAAATTGTGTGAAGCAATTAAGTCTGCGTATGTGCGAGGGCTCATGCATGCACTGACAGCTACTGTTTTAATTGCTTACACCAGGGATGAGCAAACTTTTAAGTCAAGCCCCGATTTTCATCTGTGATATTTGTCATATCCCCCTGTCTGATGTAATCAAAAAAGTTATTAAAATCGGTATACAATATAAATGTGAATACAAATACATAAAAATACTTGCACATTTCAACATTTTTTAAATAGCAAAACATGACAAATGTATTTTTTTTTTAAATAAATCAGTGTAGTAGTATAAGATAATACTGACTGCAATTTTTCCCTATCAATTTTTTCTCTTACACTCCCCTCCTCCTACTGTACCTTTCCTCTCTCACCCCCATCCTTGTCATCTCATTACCTTATCATCTCATTTCCTCACCCCCTCATCTCTCACCATCATCATGTCTCATCAATCCTCCTCATCTCCCATCCCCTCTCATCCTCATCCCCTCATCCCCTCATCTCATATCTGCTTTGCTCATCCCCGCTCCTCACCCGTTCTACTAACCCCCTTGAATTGGCTTCGGTGGAGGACCTTGGGAGTGGAGTATGACAGTGGGGTGGCAGAAGTGGGCGGTTGGAGAAGATTAAGGCGGCCCGCCAGAGCAGAGCAGGACGGCAGAGGATGACGGCAGGGGAGGAGCACACTGTAACAGGGGCAGACACCACAAGTCAGTGAAGACTTCTGGTCAGACAGCTGGGGTGTGTTCCTCCCTGGCCATCGTCCTCTGTCAAGGCCAACTCCTCTGCCGCCCTGCCATCATCTTCTCCTGCTGCCCACCTCTGCTGCTGCCACTCTGCTCACACAAAATTGCTCACCAGTTTGTGCACCCAATTGGCTTACACAGTAGCATTTATGTGAGTGATCTTTTATTCAACTTTGTTATAAATTGCATTTTAATTTTTGTTTCATTTTCTGCGCCCCATATGTTGTGTTTTTATACTTTTTTTGAGGTTATCCTGATGGTTACACTGAAAGGGATGGAGTAGAACACTGAACTGATATGTATTCTGTTTTTCAGTATCTCAATTATAAAGATACTGTAAATGTGGATTTGTACAGAAAGAATGGGTTTGCTGTCTTAATTAAATGTGTCAATAAAAAATACAAGCGGTGTATATTTTTAGTTACTTCAATTTAGCCCATTCTGTTGGTCAATATAATGTTAATAGCAGAGCTATACCAACATAACAGTGTGTATAATGCTTAGAAACTGCTCAGGTAGCCTTAAACATATCAGTTTTAAAATCAATCATTTGATCTACCTTAGTGGGACATTTTAATGATGATTGGGATTAGAGAGGGGCAAAACTGTAAAAATCCATTTTGAATCTTCCGTTCAAAATTAGTTCCGTGGTATAAAATCAGTCTGTGGATTATTCCAGTTTCAATCCATGCGGATAATGAATCCAAAACAGTAATTGGATACAATCCACATGGAGTCTGACAATCCAATCTGCGGACTCCGCAATCTGCTGGAGGATTCAAAGAGTACAGTTCATGGATTTCGCAATCCATTGGCGGATTTTTAACAATCCTCCAATGGATTGCGAAATCCGCTGATTGGATTGTCAGTGATAAACAAAATCTGGAAAGACGAATCGCCCTTTTTGAGACGAATTTGTGGAAATCCCCGGACCAAAAGGAACTGCCCGATCCGCAGTGGATCCAATCCGCAAATTTTTTTTGCCCATCTCTAGTTGGGGTGTGGACAGGATAAAGCTCTTGTAAATATTGAACAGTAATGACTTTGTGAAAGGAGCCAACAACTTAAAAGAAAGCTGCTTAGATGCAATTGTGATAAAGCTAAAACAACTGTCAGGGTCGCCTAGACCTCCTGCCTAGCCATAGCTTCCTTGTCCACTAGGTGTGCTGCTGCCTTCTGTTGGCTCTGGGTTCCTCTGTCTGTCTGTCTTCTTGTTGCTCCTGTCTCTGTCCTTATAGCTTGCTCCCTTTTTGTTCCTGTTCTCAGTCCCTGCCCCCAGACCTGTCCTTGCTCCCCTGTCCTGTTCCAGTCTCCTCGTTGCCGACCTCTGCTTGTTACCTGACTTCGCTACCTGCCGCCTGCCTCGGACCCCTGCTTGTTACCTGACTTCGCTACCTGCCACCTGCCTCGGACCTCTGCTTGTTTCCTGAATGCGCTGTCTGCCGCCTGCCTCGGACACTCTGATTGTGACCCCTACTACGCTTCCTGCTGTTCCGACCACCGAGATCCTACCCGCCACAGGAGTCTCCCGTGACAACAACTATATGAATCGGATAATAACTGATGTCAAAAATATCAGTGTGGAAAGGCCTACAACTTAGTAATGTATACCTACTATTTGTTCTGGTGACTGACTTAAATGTGAGCATACAGTATCATTCTTCATAGAGACTGCAAATACATTATTCAATATTTTATATTATAATATGTTTGCTTCCTATAATTTTATTTTGCTATGAAAAAATTATACCTGATGAATATTTAGAGCAGATGTCCTTTGTGCTGTGCTTACAGTTCTTCAGACCACCAGGCCTGTGGCCATCGGAACTGCAGTCTTCAAATCCACTGGAGCTGTGGTTGGAAGGTAATGGGCTTCCCTTCTTACTCCTTTTGCAACAATTTGCAGAGTGAATACTCGAAGGAAAAGAATCCCTCTAAATAACATAACAATTGTGAAAAAATACATATATAAAATAATATTTACAGAACACAAAAGAATTCAAATCAAACAATACACAAGGATGTACTGTACTTTTGAGAGCAATAATATTTACTGTGCTCTTCTCTCCATCACCATTTCCTACTCAGTTCAACATCTAGGGCCACTTACCAAGCACCTCACTTGAAAATGCGTTTAAAGGTGTCTTGAGGTGCTGAGTTTTTTAATGGAGTAGCACTGCTTAGTAAATAAGGGCCAAAATGTACTTCAAACTATTCCTGACTTCGCAAAATTTTCCCTTTTCATGTTATAATACATCTTACCTCCCAGTCAAGTGTGTGGGCTATAAAGACCATATATACAGAACGGCTATAATCCATATAACAACTTCCATGCCAGAAAACACCTTCCTGCTTTCACATGAAAAGGCCATAAAGGGCTATATTTACTACGCTGTGTTGGAAGATGTCTTAGAGCATAGCACCGCTTGTTAAATAAGGCCAGGAATCTTTGCAATGATAAAAGACATCTGTTTCACTAGAGTTCTGAAGAAAAGATTGAAAGCTTTCAAGGCAAGCTTTCATTGTGATTGCTATCTTTAGGTCTGCATAGAAAAGTATAGCTATATAATAATACAATACTGGTAGTGGAAGAGAAAGAGGGTAAAGAAAGAGAGTAAAATATACTGTATGTTGCGAGCCTATACAATATGGTTGCTGTCTTAGAATGAATATGACATGATTCGTGCCTCATATTTCTTCTTCCAGGCATCATATGCCCAGTGTTGGAAATGTTGCCAAGTCAAGTTGGATTCAAACATGGCATCTGCTGCTGATAATGAATTATGATTACCTAAAATACATAAACATATACCATTTTAAAAAAAAATTCTTGGGCCATTAAATCCCATCCCCACGGTCACGTCATAAATGTCTTTGCAATCTAATGAAAATTAAAGCAATCACCATTTTATATTTTTTACTTTTGACAGCAACAATGCTATTACCTAGTAGTGTATATATTAAAAAAAACAAGACAAACCAAAATGCATTTAATATTGTTAAATGTAAAAATATATAATCTATGAGTTTTGACTAAATTATGAATAACGCAAATATTTTTGGGGAAAAAGATTTGGATGTGGAAAATTTTGGCCCAATTTTACTAACCGGTTATATTTCATAAGAACCTTCTAGTGCCAGAAGACTCCTTTAAACCCATTAATTTAAATGGGTCATAAGGTGTCTTCCAGCACCAGGAGATTTCTTACAGAGTAATACTGCCAAGTAACATTGGCCTTTGGGTTTAATGTTTAAAAATATCTACAGGCATTGTTGTAAACTAAAAAAAAAGTATTAATAGTAAACTTTAAAAAATACAACAATAGTAAATAAGTCTAAAAAAGTGTATATATATATATATATATATATCTGTAAATATCATGTTACCCTCAATGGAGTGTATTTCAAACTCTTTTGAAGCTTTATATATTTCTTCACCAGAATCCTTAATCATTTTTTTCTAGAACAAAATAGAAATGTGTTTAGTACATCATAGTAGATATTGCCAACATCAATATTCTTTCCCATATTTGTTTCAGACATGCACGAAGACCAACATTTGGAGGGCAGACCTTGTTTAGTGGTATTTGTTAATATTTGCAGCCATATACTGTAGTATTGTAGTACTGTAGCCATATACTGTACAATAAAAAGAAAATGTATTTGGAGATATATATATGTGTGCTCATTTGCATGTCATTTCCCAGAATCCCTTGCTGCAGTGGAAGTGCTGTGTGCTGGGTGATAATGGGGAAAGGCAGGGTTGCAGACCTGCCTAAGACATGCAGATGAGCATACATGGCATTCGTACAACCAGCCCTTCGGGGCTGGGGTGCACCCGCACAACCCTCGAAAGAGGGGAGACGATGCGAACTCCCTTGCGGGCCTCGGGCCAGAGGGAGGAAGAGACGGAGGAAGGCATCAATGTCCCTGGAGACCTAGTCTTTCGGGCTGAAACCTTCAGGGAAACTGTGCACTGAGGGCGGGTCTGACTTCGGTTGGACAGTCCAAGGGCAAACTCCCTATCCACTGAAGTGGACTGGGATCCAATGAGCGAGAGGGTGTACCCTCTCGGGAGAGAAAAAAAAAAAAGCTGTCTGTGGTGGTTTTCTGGGTATGCACCTTAACCCTGGCTGTGCTCAAAGCTGTGACCATGCAGCAAGCTTAAGCCTATAGGGAACCATGTTAAAAATGGTTTTTGAAGCAAAAAGTGGCACTGTGTGCTCATTTGCATGTCATTTCCCAGAATCCCTGTGATGGAAGTGACGTGTCGCCAACAACTGGATGTGACGTGACGCAACACCTCGGAGAGATACCAGGAAGCAGAGAGCTGACTACGGAGGCGTTTCACGAACCGATTGCGGACCGGAGGCGGGGGGTGAGCCAGGTGTCCACAGCGATTCTCTTCCATCACATTGTTGTGATACATGCGTTATTTGAATGTTTTTATTGTAAGTTTGCATTTTTTAAGCCCTATAAAAGTTACGTTTTTTATGATTGGTCTGCACTATGGATACTTCTTCTTTTTTTCATGCATCACTGTTTTGCTGAGATTGGAGGTCTTCATCCGCTCTGAACCAGAAGCTCTTCTTCTCATCCATTAATTGCTCCCTGTTGCCCGTTTAATACTAAAATCTTGTGAGTAGGCTGTGCATATGAGCCAAGAAATACCACAGAGTGTATTCACAATTGTTTTATTGTCTACACTTAGATTGTTTTTTGTTTTATTTCCCTTATAGCTCCCCCTGGATTGCGAACGAAATTCTTAAACTTTTATCATTAAACGGAATTACACTATAGTTGTGTCCTCTACCTTCCCTTACATGTGCATAACTAACCCGTGAGACGAAGGACGTGTGTTTGTAAACTAACCGGAGCGATCCTGTGGCAGATTGGTGTGGAGTGTATTTACATCTTGGATGTCTGAGGAGGAGGTTTGAAATATCATACAAAGTTCCAGATCCCAGGGTGGATAAAAGGCATTTAATTTCTAAATAACTGTGAGTGCATATCTTACCATTGGTGGGTTGTCAAGAGTCAGGACATACTACCCTATGATAAAATCCGTTGTATCGGAAGAGACGCTTAGGGTCACGTGGTCTAACTGAGCTATGGTGGTGGAGTAGCCCATACGCCAATTGCCAGTAAGGGGAAGTTATTCCCTGAGTCGCACGCATTACGCAATACTGACTGAACTTGCTAGGAATCACAGGCTGCTCTTTTGGGTTGCCGGAGGGACGATCTACCGAGTGACACCAGCAGCAGTGAGGTCTGATGTGACGGAGCTAGCGGTTGGCGAGCAGGCTACATGTTGGCGCATGGGTTCATCCATACAATGCTTTATTTGCATTGACAAATTGTGAGTGTGCATTTGTCTTGTTCATTGATATTAAAACTTTGTTATTGGATTTTACACATGGATCGGGCGCTTTTCTTCTTTTTTTTCCTATAGATATTGCTGGGAGGTTGTTGACCCCAAGGAAGAAGCAGCCCGGACATTCCAATATCCCTACAAGGTTTAACCCATCATTGGGTGAAAGAACATTTTGTGCAAATTTTTATTTTTCATTGGTTTATACATTTTTTTATTGTATTTTGCATATTTTTATTTTTCACATTTTTTACTCACATCCTATTATACATTCACCATCAGAGTCCTTACACCACAATTATCCTGTATATAGTAATTACAGGTCATCTATGTTGACTATTTTTGGTGAATTGTTTGTTACTGGGAGTCTGCTGTGTGGCTGGTCACTATCATAGGCACTGTCCAGTTATATATATTGAAAAAATATATATATACATATCCACTTCTCTGCCTGGACATTTCCAGTGTAACTCCTGTTAGGTGCAGATAGTGGAGGGGTTAATTCCTTCAATAAGGTCTGTGTGTGTTTTGCATCATTGGATTGTGTCATATATATTCAGGGGCGGGCCTAGCAACTACCAGAGAGTGTCAGCCTGAGAGAAGGATACTGATTGGTTTATCTAAAGTGAGTGATCACCAATAAGTATTCAACCAGCTCTGTTAAGGGGCAGGGTTACAGCCACTAATCTCAGGTTATAAATATAGGCACTCTCCTAAATTGGGGCTGGGATTTCATTCTTACTCCTCCCCTGTGGAGTGAGGAACATCAACCTCCACCACATAAGGAGATGGAGGAGTGGACCACCAAGCCTGATATGGGCCTAAAGTTAGAGTCAGGGCACTGACAGAATGGGAAGATAGAAAAGGATACCTCTATGCTGTTTATATCATCTGCAAGCAATAGAGAGTCAGTTGTACCAGAACCAGTGTGATTCACTATCTGCTGCTGTGCAAGGAGAAGTGTCAGTATGGGCCATCTCCTGCTCATCACAGAGGATCCATATTGTCTGGAGGCGCTGCACCAAGGAAGATCAAGGTAAACTGCACCCCTGTCCTGGTTCTCCCCACACCACCGCAGAGCACTCAGCCCTCCTGTTTACCAACAGGTACAGCACAACACCCTGAAGTAGTAGCTAAAAGAGCATACTCACCCCAATCTCACTTAAGGGGGGGGGGGCGTACAAGGGCTATATATATATTTGGGACGACTCTGGGGATTCCTTCCCCTCCTTGTCCCTCTCTCCCATCTCCTGTTACTCCCTCTGCTCCTTCTCCCTTGCCTTCTACCTCTCTCCCTTTGCTGCAGCGCGTGCCCCGCAGGTCTCGCATACCCACACGGTCCTTAAGCCCTTGCTATGATGCTCCCCACTCCCACTCACCCGCGGTGCCCGCAGTGTAATATGTCATGTGTTGTTCATCTGAGGTTGTATTTACCTCATTTAAAGACCTGCTAAGGAACAAGTGATTGTTATTATGTCCTGATATGTAAAACCATAAAATTCAAAGAGGGTGTACTTTCTTTTTCACACCAATGTATACACACACACACATTTGTAGCGGTTTATGAGTTTATTTACCTCTTAAACCACATAAATAGAAACGTTTAAGAAAAAGGTACCATGCATAATATGTGCCTATTAGTAAATGCTTCAACCAAATTGATAGGAGACAGACTTACCTCACTAAACCTGAACAGAAGGGACAGTAATAGCGCTACTGGATAGATTGCCAGGGTGGCTTGCAATCCTGATATCATGGAAACAGTAGAAATGTCTATAAAACCCAGTTCAGCTGTGTACTTAAAAAAAATGGCAAAATTAGAAGACTGTAAAGATGTACAGTATGTGTGTAATTCTTAAATATAACAAATATTTAAATGCAAATTTTTTTTATAAACTTTGCTTTCCAGTTCCTTGTAAATCAATGAATAACTACTTATTTAAGTAGTAAATAAGTATAAATAAGTTTAAAAATAATAATAATAGTAATAATAAGAAGTAAATAAGTTTAAAAATTTGGAGCTACAATGTTTACATTTAATATTTGATTTCATGGAAGAGAATAAAACACTATATTTACCGTTTTCAAGATAAACATTTACCCACATTTTTTCTGGATGTCAGTTGTAAATAAATGTTAACCAGTACTACTGATAATTTGCAAATATGTAGAAGAGAGCACTGAAAGAAAATGTAAAACTAAGTCATATTACATTTCCTGAATAATCAGAATTTCTAATTCAGGGGCCTACTGCACCGACACACTTTATTCGAGCAAATACCCAGTATGTACCTGGCAGATACCTGGAATGCGCCGCTCCTCACCTCTGACAAGCCCCGTTGCGTTTGCCTTCCCAGCCTGGGTTCATGCCTGGCTGACGGGCGGCTGATCTGTTAAATGATAATGATTAGGATTTAATAGGCTGCAATGCTTCGCGTGTCTACCAGATGGCATAAATTCATGAATTGTAATGCAGTATATATATATATACTGTACAGTATTGCAGCCAGCGGGAATAAAATGCTTCAATCCCTGCCTGGAAAATACCTCAATGCACTCGGGCAGAAAACAGTCACAAACCTCAATACACACGGGTATACCCGAATTCGTGGGACTAGCCGAGCTCGAATAAAGTGTGTCGCCAGTGTATGCAGTAAACTGCGAGAATGGCCATTCGCCAGACTTAGAACTCTCCATGTTTTTGGCGGATTCCCCTCGCAGTATGCAGGAAAGTGCGCACATCTGTGAGAGGAATCCGGCAGAGAGATGGCGAGCCTTGGCGAGAAGGGCTCCGCTGGCGAGATCTGTCAGCAGAGAGCGAGATCCGCCTCTCTCTGCACAAATCTCGGCTGCAAATAAAAAATGTGTACATAATAATTGGATTACTATTGTAGATGTGCAGGGGGTCTCCGGAGATGAACCGCGTTGGTTTTATGTCCGGGGACCCCCTGCTTCCCGAGATACAGGTCCCGTTATGAGGTGCCGGTATCTCCTATGCATTGAGATAGCCCGATCACGTGACGTGGGACATTTCCATTCATAGGAGATACTGGCACCTCATAAAGGTGCCTGTATCTCGGGAAGCAGGGGGTCCCCGGACAAAAAACCAACACTGTTCATGTCCGGAGACCCTCTGCACATGTACACTAATAATAAAAATACTGTAATGCTGCTTCATTACATTACTGGCTATCCGTTAAGGCAATGAAGGGCTTAAGTCACAGTAGCATGTTTATTGGGGACAATGCCCCCCAATAAACATTGCAATACACAACACAATCAGGCTCTGTGCCCCCAACAACACCTAAACCCCCCTTTAATACATTAACCATACTAATTTTTTTAGGCACAGGAATGGTACTATAGGCTGGCGGTGGCCCTCGGGTGTTGCCTGCAGTATCAAGTCTGTGCCCCAAAAAAATTATTACAAAACACATAAATACTTTAACATAAATACACCCCACCCTCCTACCCACCCCTGTGAGGCATAACCACCATCACCCCCAACACATCGGGAGGCCTACCGACCATCCCTTGGGGACAATACCCCCTACCCCCAATACCCACATTCAAAACAATACACACACCCGCAAAAAACATAACAATTATTAATAAACTATACATAACCCACCCACACCATATAGCAAATATATTGTGGTGTTACTTAACCCCTTAATAACAATAACGGTTAATAAGCACTAAAGTAATTAATGGGTTAAGCCACCCTTTACCCATTCATTTGTAGAGTGGCTTCATCATTCTCTTTATATATATATATATATATATATATATATATATATATATATATATATATATATATATATATATAATTTTACATATATCTTTATAAATATATGTAAAATATATGTATGATTAAGCAATCTACAAAGAAATGGGAAAGGATATGCATGTAGCAATTTAAAACATCCGATCTGCAATTGACAACATCACTGCCAAATTAAAAACAAAGCCAAATGAAAATAAAAACACATCTCATAAGAGAATACAGCAAGCACCTATTCAAAGCAGTAAAGAGTAAAATTGCTATAAAACTTACAATTGAACAATGTGTACATGAAGCAAATAATATTTCCATCATGTACACAATTTCAATCAATGGTCCAAAACAAATACACGATTGAAAGTAAACATT